>NW_027202425.1:0-240375 GCF_024711535.1 Dipodomys merriami
TGTCTTTGAGCTTCTTTTTCTCAAGGCTAGCACTCTGTCACTTGAGCCACACCACAGCTTCTGGCTTTTTCTGAGTATGTAGCACTGAGGATTCAAACTCTGGCATTCATGCATGCTGAGCAAGATCTCTACCACTAAGCCACATTTCCAGACCCAACCTTACGATTTTATCCCTTAACTTGCCTATCCACAAGAAAAGGCTTCTGAGTATAAATCGTCTAAACAAATACATATAGGAAGTTGTCCAAAGATAAGACAAAACTCATACTGGGGACAGACTCTAACCATGTGATGACTTGACAAATGCCTCCATTTAATTAAGTATTATATTTCAAAACTTAATAAAGTATTAATGAAAATTAGTCAATGTACTGAATTATTGTGTATAATTTTATAATATATATACACAACATAATAAATATTATGTGTATAATAATACTAAATACAATAAACAATAAAATGAGTAAAATAAAAATTAAATACAAAATTAATAATAATAATCATAATATGAAATAAACATACATATTTAACTATATATCTTATATTACACATGTACACAAATATTTTTTCTATTGCAGGGTCTTAATTCAGGCCCTGGGAACTCTAGCTTGAAAATCTTTTCCTCAAGGACAGGGATCTTAGCCTTCACCCCAGGTGCAAAAGAGTTACATGGACAGTGAGCTCAAATCCCAGCAATGGCAGAAAAACTGGCCCCAGTTCCAAGACAGTGACTTAATATTTGTAATAGGAACAGTTACGTTTATTCAGTTCCATACTGAACACTGAGAAAAATCAGTGTAGAATTTTGTATAGCTGTTCAGACATCCATCCCTTAAACCCAAAGTGTTTCTTGAGCACTACATAATTTTTTGTACGTTTTTTATTTTAAAAATGTTGTACAGATGGGTCACAGTTACATGAGCAAAGTAATGAGTACATTTCCTATTGAGCATAGTTGCCTCCTCGTTTGTTTTTCCCCTACCATCCCTTCCCTCCCATCTTCACAACTAACTTCCCTGTGGAGGTCTGTGACTTATTTATTTTTGGCTTGGCATGGGGTTTGAACTCAAATATTGGCAACTCTGCACCTTCTGTCACATTGCTATGGATTCATCAAAACTCTGAGTTCAAATCCCAGGCTATTAAAGAAAACTGGCAGAAATTCCAAACCAAGGAGCTTTATTATTTCAATTTAGTTAGTTAATTAATTAATTAATTAATTAGTCAATTAATTTTGCCAACCGTAGGGCTTGAACTCAGGTCATGGTAACTCTGACTCAGTTTCACTCTCCCTAGGCTGGGGTGCAGCCTTGAGACCCAAAGCTGATCCTGGGACCCTAAGCCCAGAGGGCTTGCAGGAAGGAAAAAAAGCAGAACAGCACAAAAATTGGGGAGCTGTAGAGGGCTCAGGGTTTTACAATTTTTTTTTCTTTACATAGTGAACATCCTGGGTCTGAATGACATGGTTTCAAAGTGGACCTGGCCTGCCATTGCTGATGGCTGGCAGGCTATCAAGGAAGCCATAAGCCAACATGTCAACATAGGCCCTCGGTTCAAATCCTAATCCTTACATTTACCAGTGGCAGGAGATCACAAGAGACTCGTTCCTATGCGTAAGAATACAGATTGAAAGAATAGTTTACGCATTTGTCTAGTCTAAGATTGGATGCAATAATCCTAGGATGCTGATTGACCTTAATTAATAGTTTATTAAGCATGAAAAGAATAATATTGTTTCAATGGAGATATAATAAATACCTAAGATTTGGTAGGAACGTAGTAGATGTCTTTCAGTCATAGACAGCTCTGGAACTCTTTAACAATATATATTTATTTTTATACAACCTCTGCCTAGCCATGTATTGCTGTTTTGGCTAAACTTGGGGCTTGATCTCAGTGCCGGCTAACCACCTGACAGCTTCATTGGCTAGAGGCTTCTGTGCTCACCCTCACCCAATCATGAATTCGGTCTGCTAGTCCCTGAGTTCAGATCCCAGCACTGCCAAAAATTTAATCTTTGAGTAAGAAGCCGAGTGTGACACATGTTTTCCTTTTCTGGGAGAGTCCAGGGTGTCAGGCATGATAGAGAACACATCTACAAATCTAGATGGTATGTGATATGATGTAAACAATGTAATAAATGGTATAGGTGTCATGAAAGTCAATGAAATAATTCGTAAATAAATGAATAAAAAAGAAATAAAATGAATGACCACACTAAACGTGATATGGACTGAACATCTGTATGGAAGTATAAATCCTACCACACCAAACACGGTATCTGCTGACCATCTGTATGGAAGTATAAATCCTATCTTTAAAATGTATATACGGAATATGTTTTCCATGCCTGAGGCTTGAATTCTGCCCACCCCCATGAGAAAGCAATGCCGGGAAATCCTGAGATACAGGAACAGTCATGGAATGCGATTGATATCATCGAATAAGTAGTTAATGCATGATGTGACTAGGAAATGATAGGCAAGACTCATGGGGTATCACTTATTTGTAAAGCAGTGTTGATTAAGCATGACAATAATCATCACAGTCATGAAATGAAGGCATCTGGAAAGATCCAAGAATCAGTAGACACATGGTAGATTGGATTCCATCACAGGTTATCGTCTCTCCTACTCTATACAAATGTGTACTCATTTGCAAACTACCTTCAACTTATGAATGGATGACTACTGTGTACCCTCCCCCCCCACACCTGGGGGTCCATCTCAGGTCCTGGGAGCGGACTTACTCCTTAGTAGATCACAGGCTGGTATGCTCACATGGACCTCTTCGTCAATTGGGTCTGCTGGTCCCCAAGTCCAGATCCCAGCAGTGCCAAAAGATTCATCCTGATGTCAGAAGCCAATTGTTGCACCTGTGTTCCTTTCCTGTGTAAGTCCTGGGTCTCAGCTAGGATGAAGAAGACATGGGCCACCCTGTGGCCATGGGAATAGGTTGTTATCATGTGAGGCAAGTTATACCTGTCATCATATACTGAAGAAAATACACAATACATCCATGAATAGCATACAAAATAGAATAACTACACTAAATGCACAATGCAGTCCACACACGGATTTGAATATACATCCCATGTTTAAATGATGCTTTCAGGACAATTGTGGCCTCCCTGTTGCTCGATCTCTGTTCCTGGGACCCGACCAGCTCCTTAATGGCTCACAGTCTTGTGTGATCACGTGGACCCATTGTGCAGTTGGGCCTCTTAGGCCCAAAATTCAAATATCAGCACTGCCCAAATTTACCCTGTTGTGAGAAGCCAGTCATTGCACCAGTTTTCCTGTGCTGTGCAAGTCCGGGGTCTCAGCTAGGATGGAGAATGCACAGGCAACTCTATACTCATGGGAACAGGTTGTCATCCAGGTCACCACAGTTATATCTGTCATCCTATACTCAAGAAAATATACAATACATCAAGGAATAAGACACAAAATAAAGAGAATGACTACACCAAATGCAAGATGCTGCCCATCCATGTATGGAAATATAGATCCTCTGTTGAAATGATAAATTTATGACCATATTGGCCCCCACCAGGGCTTCATCTCAGGTCCTGGGAACGACCTACCTCCTTAGTGCCTCACAGGCTAGTGTGTTCACCATGACCCATTCACCAATTGGGCCTGCTAGGGCTTGAGTTCAAATCCCAGCACTGCCAAAAGATTCACCTTGATTTGAGAAGCCAATTGATCCACCTGTTTTCCTGTCCTGTGAAAATCCTGGGTCTCAGCGAGGGTGGAAATTCTATATAGACAACTCTATAGCCATTCGAATAGGTTGTTATCCATGTCAGCATAGTTATATCTATCACCATACTCAATAAAATAAACAATACATCCATGAATAAGACACAAAATAAAAAGAATAACTACACTGAATGCAAGATGCATACCAAACTTGTAGGTAAAGAGAGATCCTATGTTTAAAAAAGGCGGGCTTGTTATATTGTCCAGTACTGGGGCTTCAAATCAGGCCCTTGATGAGGCTTGACATTCTAGTCTTCAAGGATGGTGAGATTTCTCTTGCCCCAAAATGCAACAGAGCTACCCAGACCTCAGTTCAAATCCCAGCACTGACAAAAGATTCATTCTGTTGTCAGAAGCCAGTTGTTGAACATGTTTTCCTCTCCTGTGAAAGAACCGGGCTTTCACTAGGATATAGAATGCATAGGCAACCATATAACTATGGGAACAGATTGTCATCCATGTCAGCACAGTATACCTGTCACCATACTCAGTAAAATACACAATGACTCCATGAATTAGACACAAATTAAGGAGAAGTGCACCGAATGCAAGATGCTGTCCACACATGTATGTAAATATAGATCCTATATTTGAATTATGAATTTATGACTATCTGTACCTCCCTGGGACTCCATGTCAGTTCCTAGGAATGGCCCATCTCCTTCGTTGCTCACAGGCTGGTGTCCTCACCTTGACCATTTCCCCAATTGGGCCTGATAGAGTGTGAGTTCAAATCCCAACACTGCCAAAAGATGAATCCTGATGTGAGAAGCCGATCGATTCACCTGTTTTCCTGTCCTGTGAAAGTCCTGGGTCTCAGCTTGGATGGAGAATGCATAGGAAACCCTATAGCCAGGGCAATAGGTTATCTTCCATGTAAGTTCTATTATATCTGTTACATTATTCAGTAAAATACACAATACTTACATAAGACAGAAAATAAGGAGAAAAGTACTCCAAAGGCAAGATACAGTCCACACATATGTGTAAATATAGATCCTATGTTTAAATTATTAATTTATGACTATCATGGCCCACCCTGGGGATCAATGTCAGATCCTGGGATGGCCTAACTCCTTTGTTGCTCACAGGCTGGTGTGGTCACCTTGAACTATTCACCAATTGGTCCTGCTAGGCCCTGAGTTCAGATCCCAGCACTACCAACAACTGGATCATGCAATAAGAAGCCAAGTGGGAAACTTTTTTCCTTTTCTCTAAGAGTCCTGTGTGTCTGGCATGATGGAGAACATGTCTACAAATTTAGATTCCATGTGATATGATGCCATCAATGTAATAAAGGGAATCGGTGTCATCATAGTAAAATCAATGGTAAATAAGTGAATGAAACAAAAGTACAAGGAACAACCACACCAAACGTGTATGGACTGAACATCCTAGGTAAGTACAAATTTTGTATTTACAATGTATATAAATAGTATGTTTTCCAAGGCAGGGGCTTGAATTTTGGCTTAGATTACAGGCTTGACTTTCTTATCTTCAAGTACGGTGAGCTTCCGCTTCTTCCACAGTGCTGTAGATTCACCTAGACTCTGAGTTCAAATCCAAAGCCTGGCAGAATAAACTGGGTGAATTGCAAGCCAGGGAGCTAATCTCTTTTAATTATTTTTTGCTCAGCAGGGGGCTTGAACTAAGATTGTGGTAACTCTGCCTCAGCTTTGACATCCTATGCTGGGGTGCAGCCACTGGACCCACAGTAGATCCTGGGATCCTAGACCCCCAGGCCTTGTGTGGCAAAAATGTACAGAAAAAAATGCAGCGAGATGGCCTTATTTATGTTTTCTTCTTTTGCACGGTGACCATCCTTGGCCTGAATGACACTGTTGCAAAGGGTACTTCACCTTTCATTGCTGAAGATTGTCAGAATTTTGAGGAAGTCATAGGTCCACATTGAAATGTAGGCCCTGATTTCGAATCCCAGTCATGACACCAATCAATGGCAGGAGATACTAAGAGACTCGTTCCCATCCATGGGAATAACAAGGTAATATTATCAATGTCACAGTTGAATGAGTTGATGGTGAATGACGCTCCTATAAAATTAGACAGCATCATTTCAGAAGACTGACTTTATTTAATATTTATGAAACATTGCATACAGAATGCAATAATTTCAGGATATTGATTGATTTACTTAATAGTTTGTTAACCATGAAAACAAAAAGATTAATTTCATGGAGGCATTATAAATACACAAGAATTGGTAGGAATGTAGTCTATTTAACTGAATAATGTATAGACATCTCTGGCACTCTATAAAGATATACATTTACTACCATCTGTATGTCAATCTGTTCTTATTTTGTCAACCGCTGGGGCTCGATTTCAGGTACTCGGGACTGCCTGTCAGCTCAATTTGCCACAGGATGGCAGGCTGACACTGACCCATTCATGAATTGGGCCTTGAAGGCTGTGAGTTCAGATGCCAGCACTCCCAAAAAATAAATCGTGTAGTAAGAAGCTGATGGTGACACATGTTTTCCTTTTCTGTGAAAGTCCTGGGTGTCAGGAAGGACGTGCAATACATATGCAAACCTATATCCTATGTAATCAATGTAATCACTGTTCTATTTGTCATAATAGTTAATAAAATGAGTAGTCAATACATGAATAAAACAAAAAATAAAATAACTACACTGAATGCAATATGGAATCAACATATGTTTAAAAATATAAATCATATATTTAAAATGTAAACAAATAATATGTTTTCTAGTGGTGGGCATCTATTTCAGGCCTAAGAAACAGACTTGAATTTCTTGAATTCAAGGAGGCAAGCTTCCCTTTCCCACACAGTGCAACGGCAGGGTTACCTAGACCATGAGTTCAAATCCCAGTCCTGGCAGAAAAAAAATGGCATCTCTATGCTATGTGATGCCCAATTCGTAGGTATTTCATTTGGCCTCCATTTAATGAATGTGATTGTTTAAATGCTTCATAAAGTATTAATAATATCGACCAGTGTCCTATTATGTAATTGTGTATAATTTTATCCTCGAATCATTCAAGTACTGCCCATTTTATCATGACATACATCACATTCCTTTGGTAATCATATGAATAGGAATGAATTTCATAGGATCTCCTGCCATTTGTTGGTGGCAGGACCAGGATTCAAGCTGTGGGCTCCTGCTCCAACCACTTAAACCTGAGGATAGGGAACTCACAGGTCTGTCCAAGAACATCAGCAAAACCAGGCATCAGTGACTCTCAGCAGTCCTCCTTAAAGTTACAAGGCTGTGAAAGGAAGATCATGGTCAAAGTCACCCTAGGCAGGAAAGTCCTTGAGACTCCTGTCCAACTTGTGCCATCAAAGACAGAAGTAAAGCCGTGTGGCTCCAGTGGTAGAGAGCTAGCCTTGATCAAAAACAACTCACAGATTGTGCCCAGATCCTGAGTTCAAGGTCTGGGAACAAACAGACATACACAACAATCTGTGCAGCCATCCTGCTAAAGTGGGTCACTCTCTTGTCCCCAACTGGATTGGACAGAGTTCCCTGGGAAAGGGGCTGCCTTCATTTTGACTCCACCCATTCTGCCTGCACCAGAAGATTCCAGCCACACCTCTATTGTTTCATGGTTCTTTCTGACCAATGGGATACAAGAATGGTGGCCACACCCACATTCCTTGCTGCCCAGTAGCACCTTGATTCGCTCTGTTTGTTGACACCACTACCTCCGCGCCTCCCCTGTGCCCCACAGTCTGGCCCATGCCCTGCCACAAATGTGCCCCAGGGGTGGGGCTGGGGGTTGACCCGAGGATGCCACCCCCATCCCCAAGCGGCTGGTGTCCAGGATACGGGGAGATGCAGGTTGGGTGAGGAGTGCGCGCCAAAGATCCCCTGGCCTGGAGCAGTGGGAGCCACACAGCAGCACATCTGTGCCCTTCCACTCCCTGGTGGGAACCCAGTGGCTTTAATCAGAGGCGGGGAGCAGCATGACTACACCTGCCTTCTGGGTTTTTTCCTTTTTTTCTGGGGATGGGAGGTGTTGGATGCAGAAGATAGACACCCTTGCTGTGTGAGCCCTTGTCTTCTGTGCTGTCAAATTTTCACCTGAAGAGAGAGAGAGAGACAGAGAGAGAGAGAGAAAGAGAGAGAGAGAGAGAGAGAGAGAGAGAGAGAGAAAGAGAGAGAGAGAGAGAGAGAGAGAGAGAGAGAGAGAGAAAGAGAAAGAGAGACAGAGACAGAGAGACAGAGACAGAGAGACAGAGACAGAGACAGAGAGACAGAGATATAATCTTTTTCCTTGTACAGCCTGACTGTGCTCAGGTTAGTGATCAGTTGTCAAATTGCAGGTACTGCATGGAGGAGTCTTCTGTCACCTGTCTGGATGTGTGTCTGTGTGTGTGTGTCTGTGTGTGTGTGTGTGTGTGTGTGTGTGTGTGTGTGTGTAGAAGTGGGTTGTAACAAGGAGGATGAAAGCTTTGGTAACTTCTACCTGTTATCTTTGAGGCATGTATGGGCTTCACAGCTGAGGTCTGGGGGCCTGGAAGGGTGAGAGGCTTGAAGGGGACACAGCACAGTTAAATTACAAGAACAAGGGATCTGTGTGCAAAGGAGCTGTGTACTCCCTTGGGCCTGGTTGGTGGCAGTGGGAGCTTGGGAGCACCTGGGAGTGTGGCCTGCAGGGGATGGCTTCCCAGGAGGACAAAGAGCATGGTCAACTCTTAGTAAGGATATGAATTCTGCTAGTATGGAGCGCAACAGCATAGGTCAGTCTCTGGGTCTTCTCATAATGATGTCTAATGAGCGAGGCCAACCCTATTTTAAATCTTGAGCTGTGATCTTCAGATCGCAGCGTCCTGAGACTCTGGTTCTTTTTGGTATATTAGGGTTTGACCTCAAAGCCTTAGGCTTGCCAGTCAAGTCTTCTACCATGCGAGTCAAGCTTTTCTGTCATGGGCATTTCTGAGATGGAGAATTAATATATGCTCATTCTGGGCTAGATCATGGTCCTCCTATCTGTGACAGACCTGAGCCACGAGGCCCGTTCTTCTGTAGTTGGGATGGTATATATGTAGCAACATGCTCAGTCATTGGTTTAGATGGATTGTTCCAAACTCAGTCTACGGCAGCCGATTCTTGACCAGAGGTGAATCTCTAGGTTGGGCCTCAACCATTGGACTTCAATTTCCTCATGGGACAGTTGTTAGGAAACAAGGGATTGATACAGAGGGATCTCTGGAGCAGGGACAGGCACAGAGGGAGGGGCCATCTGATACTGTTCTTGGCAATTCTGTGAGCATATGATAGGAAGATACCCGGAAAAATCTCAGATGGTGTGTGTTATTAACGGTGCAACAGTTATGTGATTATGAAACAAAACATGGCTCTCTTTCTTTATTACTCTATCCCCATGAGTAACGGGATCCTTCACTTTGTTCAGTTTTGAAGCTGGGGAAACTGAGGCATAGAGAAGCTGGGTGACAGGAAACTCCGCCTGACTTCTCTGCCATGCTCCCTAGTACAATGGGTGCTATTCAGTCCACTTCTTGTGGTGGGAAGTCCACTTCATTTCAGTCATGAGGCTTGAACTTTGGGCCTAGGGCAGCTCCCTGAGCTCCTCAGCTCAAAGCTACCATTCCACCCACTTGAGTCACAGCACCACTTCCAGTTTTTTGATGGTTCTTTGGAGATAAGGGTCTCACAGGTGTTCCTGCCCAGGCTGGCTATAAACCACAATCTTCATATCTCAGCTTCCATTGTACTTAGGATTATAGGCCTGAGCCACCAGCACCTGGCTTAAGTGTAATTCTGACCTTTCTTTCTCTTTGTCTCTCAGGAACTGATTCAATGGGTGCTGGAGGAGGTGGTCCAGCATCCCCATGTGGCTGGAACCAAGGTGGTCCTCTCATTCTCGAGGTAGGCTGTCGGTCAGGAGCTGTCTCGTTCAGTCTGTTGTACCAGCTCCATAAGCTAAGTCCCTCTGTGCCCTGGCTACACTGTGACAGTTATACATTGTCCATCTAGCATTACTGGACTCAGTACTGTGTTCAATGTTCTTTTCTAGCAAAAATTCCTGGTTAAAATTATGATACAGAGTTATAGAATGAAAATGTAATGCCATCTTAAGAAAGTCATTTAGGGTTCTGGGAATGTGGTTTCATGGTATGGTGATTGCCTAGCATGCATGAAACCCTGGGTTCAATTCCTCAGTACCACATAAATTGAAAAGGAAACACTGGAAGTGGTCCTGTGCCTCAAGTGGTGGAGGGTTAGCCCTGAGGGGAAAAAACGCTGAAGAATAATTCCCAAGCACCGAGTTTCAGCCCCCGGACTTCCAAAACAACAGCAACAACAACAATGAACATTTAGTTAGTAAATGCGAAATAAAGAACCCATACTTGGAATATATAATTGCTCCTTCCATGCTGATACCTGACAATAGTTCCTCATACATGTACTTTACCTATGTTAGGATACTGTGTTGAAAAAAACCTTTTGTTCATTGGGTCACGGCAATTAATGCTAGGAATGTGCTTAGATGTCAGGTGAAGATTAATTCTGGAAATTCAAAGATTCTAGGCTTTTGAGTGGGGTCACTGCTAATCACAATGAGAAGGATAGTGTAAGTGAGATTCAGAAACTATTTTGGCCAGTCATCTTACAAAAAAAGCAGAGGCTAATTAACAGTTGTGACATAAGAGAAGGAATAACTCCAGATGGAAAGAATAAATGATAGTAACTAAGGTATAGCAGAACCCGTTCTAGGGAACCATTTTTGCTTATTAAAGAACTAGTTATCAACTAGGCTTATTCCTCATTGTCTTTAGCATTCAAAATCTCCTAGGCTAGTTCTTAATCTCTGTGTGATGAATGTATCTCCTTCTATGCTGATCTTTCATACCTGATCTCCTTTGCTTTCTAAAAATCTGTCTTGCTGTATTTATCTATGAACATTTATCTATGAACACCTACAATGATGAAAGAGGATGCTAATGTAAGAGTCCCATAGCTCATGAGTAATTTATGTAACAAAATGGAAAAGGAGGACATATTTATTGCTACCTTAATTATTCTGAAAAGCTGCAATGTCACATCATATGGTTCATATTTCCATTCTTTGTCTACATAGTGACATTAAGTGCACATAAATGCAAATATGAGCGGGGTGCTGGTGGCTCATGCCTGTAATCCTAGCTACTCAGGATTGTGGTTCAAAGCCAGCCTGGTCAGGAAAGTCCATGAAACACTTATCTTCAATTAACCCCAGAAACCCAGAAGTTGTGCTGTAGCTAAAGTGGTAGAGTGCTCAAGTTGTGCTGAAGAGCTGAGAGACAGTGCCCAGGATCAAGGTTCAATCCCCACAACCAACAAAAAAGTGCAAATATAAGTTTAAGTTTCCCCCAAAGGAATGATGAAGTCAATAGTAATCTTCCCAAATGATTTAGTAGTGCACATACTTTTACTGAGTTACTTGTTATGGCTTCTTTGCTAAACATATTCTCTTCTTCAAAAATTGTCAAATATTAGCTTTATAATAAACTTCATCTAATATTTCTAGGTTCAAAAGAGTAGTCCATAGAGTTGATGTCACTTAGCTTTCTTACTGTCTTAGTTCAAAGCCAACCCAGGCAAGAGAGTCTGTCCAACACTTATCTGTAATTAAACACCAAAAAAGCCAGAAGTGTTTGAAGTTTAAAAGTTGATACTCCTGGAAAAATAAAACCTAAGAATATAAAGGAGTCTGGGAAGTTCAATTTGCATCCAGCTTGGACAGTATAGGCTTTGAGACACTACCTATAATTAACCAGCCAAAGCTGGGATACCAGTCACGAGCAAGATTGCTGAATTACAGCTTTAAGTTTTTGCATACATACATACATACAAACATACACATACACACATAGGCACTTATAATAATCTAGACAGAGTTGCCAAAAATGGATGACATTAATTTATACATTTAGAAAAACCAATTTTTAAAGGTTTGGTTTAATATGGTATGAAGAGAGTAATTGTGTGACATCTTTCTTCTACCTATATGTACCACAGGAAGCCATTTCCTTATTTACGTGCCTCTGTATACATGGAGAACAATGCTAGGTTTGGGGTTTTTTTCAATTTTTTTTAATGGTTCATCCTAGAACTTGAACTCTTGGCATGGACAGGGTCTCTGATCCTGTTTATGCTCAACGCTCAAGCCCTACCACTTCAACCTCAGTGCCACTTGAGTCTGGCTTTTGCAGAGAAGTTTTTTGGAGATAAGATTCAAAGAAACCTTCCTGCCTGGGAAGGCTTTGAATCATAATTTTCCTATCTTAGCATACTGAATATCTATGATAGTTAAAAAAAGTCTAAATATAAATAATATTAGCAAGTGTTCTGATCTCAAAAATACCAGTGGAGGAAAAATGATGCAGCTCAGTTTATTGTGGTGTTCTTTTCAGAACAAGGAGGGTGTCACATTAGCAGAGGTGTAGTATTTATTCAAAATAGAGATAAGGTATTCATGATGTGAATTAAGGAATTTTAAGGTGTCCCTTACAAGTTGGAAACTGTTGGGCTAGGATGACTTTATGGCATACATTTTGGGATTGATGGTCATAGACATAATAGCTTACTCTTATAAACAATTGCTTACTCTTGAAGAATTAATTATTACACATGCTTCACAGTTTTATCCTCTACAAGAATGTGGCTATTTTTCTGTTTACTTCTCAATCTGTAACACCCCACTGGAAACTGCATCTATTGCAGAATTACTTAACATGCAAACAGGTACTGTTTTGAATCGCTTCGGAATGTTGAGAATTTAAAAATGAGTAGTTGTTAGTCATAGGAATTTTGAAGAACACATATATTCTGTCCTCTTAAAAACTTACTTACTTTTAAAATTATGTGTTTCCATAGTATTAAACTGGGTCCGGTCGTGGGGCCTGAACCCTGGGCCTGGGTGCTGTCCCTCAGCTCTTCAGCTCAAGGCTAGCGCTCTACCACTTGAGCTTCCGGCTTTTTTCTTTTTGCTTATGTGGTGCTGAGGAATCGAACCCTGGGCCTCAGGCATGCAAGGCAAGCGCTCTACCACTGAGCCATCTTCCCAGACCCTGTTTTCTGTTTTACAATGAGAAAGTACTATATTTATTCTTTTTTGAAAAATTTGGCAAGTATATTGTGAAAATAGTGTCTAGTTGGATAACATTCAAGTTGATGAACCTCTGATAAATAAGGGGTAATTAATTCAAATTAGAAGCCAAATAGCATTGATTTTTAAAATGTTACTATATAAAGAATAATATTTACTGTGCCAATACTGTAAAATTACATTTTATGCAGCTTATTTTTTCAATTTTATTATCAAATTGATGTACAGTGACTTTACAGTAATTGTAAGTTAGTGAATAAAAAACATTTCAAACTTGTTACCCCTCCCTCATTTTTCTCACAGTTTTCCTTCACCCCTTCACCCCTCACAAGTTGTAAAGTACATTTCCAACATATTGTCTTGTGAGTATTGCTATTGCATTGGTTTGCCTTTTGTCCTTTGTCTCACCATTATGCTCACCATTGTCTCACCATACAGAAGGGATAAACCATAGGGGAAAATCCCAAAGAAAACAGAAATCACATAGTTCATCAAAAACAACAACCACAAATGAAAAAAAATCTGGTTCCATATCTTGGAATTCATTTTGCTTAGCATCAGCTAATATGGTTACATATATGCATAACAAAGCCACTGGAAAATAATAGCTGCATGGATACTATATCATGAAAACAGCATGTTAACATTTTGATGGTAAAGGTGGCATTAGGATTGGTGAATTTGCGGTTCTAATAAAGGATTTTCAACAGTTTTAAATTTATGACAGGTAAAATTTAATAGTTCAAAATTTTTAATAACTTAGCCTATTAAGAAAATTTAAAATTGCCTGGAAGAATAGGCTTTCATGCAAAGAAATCCAAGGAGACTTAGTAGAGAGGGAGCAATGTGGATGAAGATGGCTCTTTTTCAAACTAAACAAACAAACCTCAGAAACCTTGCTGTAAATCCTGTAGGTTCCCTTGGAATTGTCCTTACCCAGGAACTATATTCTCACTGTTTGAAAGAAGGTTATATTGGAATTTAAATGAAAAGTTCTTAAAAAAATAAGGCATCAAAATGTGTGAATTTACCTTTAATTACCAAACAGTAATTCTCTGAAAAAGATAATTTGAGTCAAAATATTTAGGGAGAAAGTGCCCTCCACAATGAAAGAAGGTGTTGGGATTACACATTTCTGTTTGTAACACTTTCCACAATGTCTTTGGACGTGAAGCAGTGAAACACAGAAAAAAATTTGATTGGATACTTCAAACCAATGATTTCACATTTCTAAGTGGCTCACAAAAAATAATATTCTTATTAATATGAGGTAGTGAAGACTTCTTTTATTACATATGCCAAAAAGTTCAGAAAAGAATTGAAAAAATGGAAAAATTAATAATAAAATTTTTCTTAGAAGCCTTAGCTAAGCGTATTGACTTCAGCAGTGAAGGGAGGCCAAAATTTTTTGATGTAAATTGTGTTAGTATTTTTACTCCCTAAAGTGATTTTACAGAGCCCATTTGGCTCACTACAATGCAGAACTGATTGAATGAAGACATGAAAATACATTCCACATCCAAATGAGGCAACTTGAAGAGTTTTAAAAGAGAAATAATGAAGATGTAGCAGGGGTGGAGCCCGTATGGTCCTTCAGCTTCACTAGACTGGAAGCCAAGAAGCTGTGATTAATTGGAACTCTGGCAAGAGCTAAGAGTAGGACATAGAAGTAGGACATAGAAGCATTTTCCTTTTGTAACAGACACTTTCTTCCAAGGTATGGGTGATTTAACTCTATTCTCCTCCATACATCTTGGTGAACAAATGCAAGACCAAGAGAAAAATAATCTATTACAATAATTTTGCATAGAATAACTTCACTGTTCCTGATATGGTATCTAAGGAGAATCTTAAGAGAGAAGATAAAAAGTGCAGTATTTTTTGGTTTCCTCTAAGCATCTTCTTAGCAAAATATATCTTTGAGGTTAGACAATTCTGATTGAACCAACAAGTGATGGAGTACTTATTTTTGTGGGCACTTTAGACACAGGAAGTCTTTCAAGGTAAAAGAAAAAAATATATAGCCAAGTATTTGTGATCACAGCATCTTGGACTGTTTTCTGGAGACAAGGTTTTACATTAGATTTCTCCTTATTAACATAGATGTTGTTTCATGGCAACCAAATACAAGAGGGAATTTTATGGACTCACTTGGCCAATTAAACAGCATGAAAGAAGAAAATGGCAAATAATATTTAATAAAATTACTTTGACCAATTACTTTGCCAGAAGAAAGAAGGAAAAATATAATTCAAAATCAATTGACTTAAAAGTATGAAGAAAGAGTAGTGAAGAGAGATTAGAGAAAATATGGAGGATTGTTTTCTCTCCAGTGGATTAATGGGTTCTTGATCTTGTTTCTTCCATTCTACCTCACAAACTACCCAGTGTGTCTCAGGACTGGATTATCCAGTTCAGACAGAAAACTCCTAGAAGAAAGATACTGTATGCAGCTGATATAGGTGATTTATAACCTTAGACAATCTATTTAATTCTATTCAAAATTCTCCCCTATCCCAAACTTCCCTCTTTGAACAGCTTTGTTTGCTTTTCCCACGACTGCCCTTCATTAACTGATTAAAATTTTGAGTGGTCATATTCATACTATCTAGAGATTGCTGTTTGGTTGTGATTTTTGTGTGTTTTTGTTTCTAGTTGTGTTTTTAACTGAATTTTAAAAGTTTGTGCAATTGTGTTACAATTAAATATATCCATCTAATTGTCCAATGCTCCTAGATCAGAGTCACTCCTTCTATCATTCTCAACCAACCCTTTCTCCAAGATTTATTTCCAATTTACCACTTCCTTCATCTTATGTGTACATTCAGTATTCTAGCTGTATTTGCTCCTTGTTCATTTTTCATTCATTCTATGTCTTTAATTCCTCTTTGGTTTCAACTTCCTGGTAGTCATTCTGTTAAACTGTCTATTAACACTTTGAAAGGTTTATATACATTCCATGGAGTTTCAATCCTGCATATTCTTGAAATGATGTCAGCTTATATTTCCATAATTCATTCATCTGCAGCAACAATTTGCAAGACTGGAGACGGGAAGCACCTAAACATGATTTTTTCTCAACCGTTTGAAAGATTAATCTCTAGTCAAAAAGAAAGTTAAAAAATGGCTTAGAATGTATTCCTAACTATGCTTTTTTATAAATGGCTTTGTACAATCGTGTGATTCTTTTATTTTACATGGAATAATATTTTCTACAACCTATAAGTTTTGGAAAAAGAAGAAAATTAAAATTTTTTCCAAGATAGGAATATGATAGAAATAGAAGACAGATATTATGTTTGTCATATCTCTGATTAATACCCATTTTCAAGACTTAAAGTCATATTTCTTACTATGTTAGACAGAGGGAAAACATAAAATAACATATGATAAGGCAACTATTTGTGATTGTTTAAAATGTACCTTATTAAATGATGAAATTTATTAGCTAACGTTTGGGTTTGAAATTTAGGAGGCTGACATATTAAACACATTTCTGAAAGTCCCATACTGAAAAACACAAATTGTGGCTGGTAATATTTCTACACTTTAATGAATGGTTGAACATGTTTGGAATTAGTGCTGTGTAAATAATTCAACTGTATTGTAACTTGCTCCCTACACTTGAAAAACTTGTAAAGTCACTAAATATCATCAACTTGTCAAATGTTATTTTGGCGAAAGTGATTTTAAAAAGTTTATTTGAAAAGGAATATACTTTCAGGAGATTAAATGTAGATTATCATTGGTTTGAGAGTGACATTTTTATACCACAGAACCATGTTGTACTGAAGTCCCAGTGTTTTGAAGCACTCCTTAGTGCTTCAAATATTTTTCTGAATTACATTTGACCTCTAAGTCAAGTTTTCGGGCTTTGGTAGACCAATTATAGTTCTATCCTTCTAGGAACTATTTTTTGGCCCACTTATTTTGGACTAAAATCTTTAGTTAATCATAGGTGGGGGGTATTAAAAATAATCTTATGACGCTTTGTGAACTTGTTCACTCATATGGGCTGGTCATCTGTAAATTGAATGTTTGAATTACAGTACTTTCTCTCAAATTTTGTGATCTCATCCTTCATTTTAAGTTGCCTTGCATTTCACAATTGCTTACTGCTAATTCCTGCATCTCAAGGAATTGGGGCCCTGAAATATAGGAAATGCGAAATTGAGATGGGTCTTCAATTACTTTGTGTTGATATATTGCATGGGCCTGGGTGAAAAGTCTTGCCCCTGTTATCTGATGATGCAGGTAACTGGGCCTTGGCATCCTAGGACCCATGGGTACTGCAGAAGAATAATATTTTTTAGACATCTTAGCAAAATTTGAGCATAATCAGTAAGAATGCTTCAGAAATATGGACAAAAACAGTTTGGGACAAGCAAGTTAAAATAATAAACAGAGCAGCAGAGTAAAATCCATTAGAGATTAGAGGAAAACATTGTTTTTTTATCATGTGGATTCAGAAGAGTAAGAACAGTTATAATGTATCACAAGTTTATACTAAAAAGATTGCATTGATACGTTTTCTAGTCTAATACATATTTGAAACCTAAATATTTATATTCCAATTCTATTTATTGGAGTAAATAAATATCAATTTATTGGTCAAATTATCAACTAATTCTAGTAAGTTTCATTGTGTGAAATATAAAATCAGCACATATAAATATAAAATATATAACTATATATAATATGATTAAAAGACACACATTTTGTATTGTTCTGTTGTAGTTACTGTATCAAAGGCAACTCTGTTTTAAAGTATGATTCCATTATCTCTACTTCAGTGTTTGATAGAATTAGACCTAAAGCTTTATCATTTGTAGATTTACAGCATGGAGGCAAGAGGAAACACTGTGATTAAAACATTATCAATTTAATGCCTAATAATGAGGAGAAACATATGCACTTCTCCTGCAACTATGAAAATATTTGGTGATAAAAAGGCAGTAGTGTAAGTTCCTGCTAGGAACTTACAGACAGGCCAGGACATTAAGTAATCATGGATACAAACAATTTTTTCACCTTCTTGGCTTTAGCTACTTTTAAATGAAAGGTATAATAAACAATTATATTTTGATAAAATACCTTCTCGTCTGAACAGTTCTGTTTGAACTGTTCATCTCTCTATGATCCCTTGTAACCAAGATTAGTTTTGTTCTAGTAAGAATATCTTTGCTGTCAGGGTAAGGTATTCTGGTTGGTCTGTTCCCACATGGAAGAAGGGTAAAGGCTCAGGTAGACATTTGTTCCAGTAACACCTCATTTGGGAAAATGTCAACTGAAGAAGTTTAGAAGTAGCTCTTAAGCAACTCTTAGTTTGAATCCATTAGGTCCACAAAGCTGGATAAATAAGTACTTGAAAAAGCCATCACCTTTGGACCTAACTATAAATAATAGAGAGTATGATCAAATTCCAAATAAAAAGACAAGATATTCATTGGCAAAAACGTTTGCAAATGTGAGCAATTGACTGATCAATATAATTTTTTCCACTATTCACAGAATTTTAGGGAAATAAGATCGATAGCATTGTTAGGAACAATAAGGTTTCCTTGTTACAAGTAGGCACCCATAGATATAAGCCTGTATAAAGATTGCATCATTAACTATTATAATTAGAGGATATTACATGCTTCAGCAGCACGTATACTCAAATTACAATACAGAGATTAACATGGCACTTGCACAAGGATAATATGAAAATTTGAGAAGTATTCCATATTTTTCATTCTTCAGATGCAAGAAATGAAAAAAGTGATTAAAAAGTTGATTACAAAATTACAAGTGTAACAACACACGTAATTCATATACACAAATTTAGTTTGACATCAGTGTATTAAATCACCTCAGAAAGGCGTTTACATAGCATAAACTTTACAAAACTTTTCAAATTAGACAACATTGTCATTTTATCCCAAAGAAAAATAATATTAAGACCTAGAAAAAAAGGAATCAAACTGTTTCTATATGGAATACAATCGGAAAGGACACATTAATGAACCTATATATTATAAAATAATATAGAATTCAAAGTATATATAGGAGAAAATAAATTATGAACATTATGCAAACATAGAATATAGAATATTTTAAAATATACTTTTTCAGACAAGCACCAGAAATATTTTGGTTTCTGTACTACTCATTTCAACAGGTAAATTAAAATTATTTCTTATTAGAAAATCACAAACACTGAAGAAATTATTGTACATGTTTACAAAAACTATTGAATACATTTTTCCATCCAAGGCAGGCAATTCACTTGGAAGAATTCCGCGGAATCAATGAATTTTTACAGTAAAATATTGGTGCTGCCGGGCACTGGTGGTTCATGCCTATAATCCTAGCTGCACAGGAGACTGAGATCTGAGGATCATGTTTCAAAGCCAGCCTGGGAAGGAAAGTCTGTGGTACTCTTATCTCAAATAAACCACTAGAAAACTGGAAGTGGAGCTGTGTCTCAATGGTAGAGGGCTCACCTTGAGCTGACGATCACAGGGATAGCTCCAGGACCAGAATTCAAGCCCCATGACCGACCAAAAAAAAAAAAAAACCCACAACAACAACAAAAATCAAACAAACAAAAATATTTGGGCTGGGAAAGTGGCTCAGTGGTAGAGCGCTTGCCTTGCATACATGAGGCCCTAGGTTCGATTCTTCAGCACCACATAAGCAGAAAAAAAAGCGGGAAGTGGTGCTGTGGCTCAAGTGGTAGAGCGCTAGCCTTGAGCTGAAGAGATGAGGGACAGCGTCCAAGCCCAGAGTTCGGGCCCCACGACCAGACCAAAAAAAATTAAAAAAAAAAGAGTCCTTTAGTTTGGGCATTGGTATCTGTATCATGATGAAGTAAGAAAGAAGCCACTCTGGTATTATTCCACGTATATGCACTGTTCAGGAGTGTCCAGTGATCTACAGTTATTGCATGTGCCGCTTGAGACACCAACTCACTGACAATGTCTAAGTGTCCACCGTAGGCTTCTCAAAGAGGGGTATACTGATCATCATCCCTACTATTCACATAAGTGGCCTTTTGGGAAAGAAGTATCCGCACTGTAGTAAGCTGAATATTTTCAGCAGCCCAATGAAGAAATATACTTTTATCATTCTCCAATTTTTTTCTTGCAATTGATACCATTCCTTACTTTTTCATCTTGTTCCCCAGATTCCTAAGAATTGCTTAACCAGAGACTTTGAGTGCCAGTGGGAATGAGGTGTTCATGTATTTCCCTAATAGTTCACATTGGTTGAACTGGTCAGAAACATCTGGTGAATTTTCTGCAACTGTTTATTCACCATGATTTATTTTCTCTTTTTCCAATTTTACTATTCGAAATTATTCTAACTGGAGAGTAGGGAATTGATGGAGAGCAGAGGAAAGATATTCCTCCATATTCAAATGTACACACTGAAAATGAGGACCAGTGATATCTTCATGTGCAGCTTATTCTAGGCATGAGAAAATAGGAAATAATGCCTTCCATATAAATGATTTGGGAAATGGCAGAGCAAAAAGTGAAATGATACAACCAAAAATATAAAAGCAAAATAAATTAGGATAATTATGGAGCAATCGTATTATCTATGAGAACCATGAAAGGGAGAGAGAAAGAAAGAGACAGATGTTTAGTGACGTAGCTAGCCACAAAATCCATGCCTCTGTTCAATTTGTAGAGCAAACAAAATTTTATTTTTTAAAAGAGATGGAAATCGAATTTATGTATTTACTTGAAGTTAGTAAATACATTTTTAGTAGCCTACGTAAAGAGACATAACTTTACCAAATTACAGACAGTAAAATAAATCCTTGATAGTTCTAATAACAGATCTGACTGAAATCAGTTGAATCATACTTTTCTTGTACGATGCAGGAATAAGAGGGTAGTAAAGCAGCTAGAGAAGGCAGGGAGATTGTATCTGTGACAAAACTTTGTGGAAATTGGTATTGAGGATCTCTTACTAGTGATCCACTTGCACTGGAATCATGATTCTGAAGTATTGCTTGCTGATTCTGAACTATTGATTTGATTATTATATTCTCCAAGAAGAAAATGAGAATTTATAGTGAAGGACTACTAATACATTTTGACCTTCTCATTAAGCACTTTCAATCATCAAAATCACATGAAGACAATAGACAGGACTACTTTTTAGATGAAAGCAAGTGTCTTATAAAAACAAGGAATGTATGTAGTCATGCAAAGGACTTCTATTTTACCAATGCCTTATACATTTTTCTAATCTTGGGTACCAATAAATAATGGATCTATTAGAAAGCTCTTAAGGCTCATATGTTCAATAGTGAGTTCTCTCACACTATATCATGGTATTTTTTGTGTATGGTTTTAAGAATAAATTTACGTTACTAACTTGATTTTCTGACAGGACTGTATCATCACTGTACATCTTGCTTCTATACTCTCATTTTAAAATTACCATCTAAGTATGTGCATGAGATAACTATATAGGAAAATGTAGAAGCCACACTGATGGCTTATGTCTTTAGTAGTAGTTAATCAGAAATATGAGATCTGAGCATTGTGGATTGAAAACAGACCAAGAAAAAACAGTCCATTAGATTCTGATTTGAAAGTACCCAGCAAAAGCTAGAAATGGAGCTGTGGTACAAGCAGTAAAATGCTAGCCTTGAGAAAACTGAAACAAAAAATAAATTCTGGGACAAAGCCAGGCCCTGAGTTCAAGCCCTAGTATTAGCACCAAACAAATAAATTAATTAATAAGGTAATTAATTAATTAAAACTAAATTAAGTGGTCACATGTGGAGAGGCAGGTAAAATGTAACATGCGTGGTAATATTTTATGTATTATTTTGTAATAAGGCATATTATCATTTGTCCTAATCACTAATATTTTATGTGGACTTTTTTGTACAATAAACCCTGAATTTAGCATGCGTGTATATGTGTGTGTACATGTGCGAACATGTGTGTATGTGTATATGTGTGCGTGTGCTGTTGCAATGTTGTTTGCCAATGTGGACAGGGTGAGGCTGAAAAAAGCTAACTGTGTTGCAATGTTTTTATCAGTGTTCTGTCATGTCATTTCAGTGGAACCAGCCTTTGTACATATTATTTGTCTAATAATAACATCATAATCAAAGCATTTACAATATTAAGGTAGAAAAAGAGACAGCTTTCAGCTCTTATTGTATGTTAGGTAAGAAGATACAGACATAATTAGTTAGTAAGTTGTTGCTATAAGATGATTGTCAGTACAAAATACGTATTTGACCTCTTAAATTGGTTATACTTTTAAGATACAGACTTGACCAAACAGGTATTACTCTCTGATTATTCCTGTGAAACACAAGTTGGATAAACTCTTTCCGGATTTCTGTTGAAAATCACTTTCTTTGCAAGATTATATCTATTCTCACTAAGAGTTAATCCAACCCATATTATGTTTGAATATCCCATCTTATTCATTGAAAATAAGTATTGTGGATATGCTTGTTAGATATTCCTTTCAAAAACGAACAAACAAAAAGCAAGTGTTATGTCCATATTGTGGATGCATTTGAAGGTGTTTTGTACATGCACAGGTATCTTTACTAATGGCTCTTTTGTGGGAGAAACTACGGCAACTTTAACAAAAAAGGCTTTTTGAATATCTGTTTCAATATGCATAACATCTCAGAGCAAGTCTTGCAATTTCTGAAAATCCTTTGAATATTTTAGTATTATTTCAGTTCATTAACTGTAGAGCTAAAATTTCTGAAATATTGTTAAGATCTGAAAATGTAAGTGGGTATATACGCTTTTTTATGCTTCATTTTATGAAAACCCAGTTTTTATGAAAGTAAATGGAATAGAATAAAAGAATTAAGTGAATTGGGTAAGCTAATTATTAGTATAATTTTGTTTTTTATTAATAGTCCATTGAATGTAGATGATGCAGTTAAATTATTTCCTCTCTACTTCAGTTAGTTTTAGAATCTGTACAGTTATGAGTGAACTTTTAGTATAAATAAAGGTCTTTAAAAATGATTAGGATTAACCTTGTGCTTTTTGACCTACTCCCAAGAAAATGAGTTATTTTTAAGTGTTAATAGTTTATCATTATGATTATCATAGCGAATCATTATCATTATCATAGGGACTTAAAAATGCAGTAGTATTGATGTCTTTTTAAACCAATTGTATTCACAAGTTGGAGAGTCTTTAATTCATAATTAGGTCTTGGCGTCAATGATTTTTAACCTCTCGTTCCTAACATTAATGATAGGTAAGACTGCATTTTTGGGTATATGAAAGGTAAAATATTTATCTGGGGTCAAATGTGATTTTATATCAGTCTTTCTTTAATAACATTTTAAAGTAGTACATTTCTCTCAAAATGGTGGGTATAAAAAGCAATCAAAATACTTCTAATGGTAAAAAATTTAGGTGAGCTACAATGCAGAAACGATTGCTCCAAAAGACCTGCAGTCTGTTTCCATCAGGAATTGGGCAGGTCATTCTTTCAGTAAGACTGTGTTAACCAGAGATGGGGTCCCCAGGCAGTGCAGTGTTGAGTGAAGGCATAAAATATGATTTCTACTATTTTGAGCTAGAAATCAAGAATATTATAGTTTAGCAGTTCCTTTCACCAGGGAGGTATAAATTGATTATGAACTTGGAGTTTTCTTATTACAGTTACTTATTTTCTTTTTTTGTTGTTGTTGGTCATGGGGCTTGAACTCTGGGCTTGGGTACTGTCCCTGCGCTCTTCCACTCAAGGCGAGTGCTCTACCACTTGGACCACAGTGCCACTTCCAGTTTACTACTGGTTTATTAGAGATAAGAGTCTCACAGTCTGTTCTGCCCAAGCTGGCTTTGAACCACAATCCTCAGATCTCAGGCTCCTGAGTAGCTAGCATTATAGGCGTAAGCCACCGGTGTCCTGCTTAGTTACCTATTTTCTAACAAAGATAAAGGAAATATTATTAGAGTGTGCACAATAATTTTGGGAATTTTCCTAGAATTAGTAGACTGAGTGCTGGTATTTAGTTATAAAATAGAATGAGGTTAGTTCATATAGTGGGAATGGAATGCAGGCTAACACTTACCATGTGTAGAATGTTGTACTAGTAATTTCAACTCTGAAGACTTAAATATCATCATCTTAGAATTAAAAATAGAAATAGTTTCACTTTATGGGAATTTTGTGAGGATTAAATTAGATACCAAAGGTAAAGTACTTGGAAAAGCAATCAGAGTTTGATACTTTCTACCTTTTATTTTATCATGTGATATATTCTAATATTTTTACTGTGATATTTATATTGTCTATTTAGGATATGCAAAGTGATGTATTGATATACATTGCGTTGTTCACTTTTCTGTCATTATGAGGAAAATACCTGCAAAGAAAATTTCGGAGAAGGCAAGTATCATATTGACTCATGGTTTAAGATCAGATGTCTCCATTGTTTTAAATTATATTTTTATTAAATAGGTGTACGAAATGTTTTCCATTCAAAGAATCAGTTTATAAGTACAATGGATCGTTACATAACTTTCTCACAACCTTCCAAACCTCAACCCACTTTCGTTTTTATTAGTTTCATACTATCTGCATTGAATATTATGGCTTCACTCTCTACTTCCATAAGTCAATTTATTTCCTACCTTTGATTTCCCCTCACATTTTCCAAGTGGTAGCCTCCTGGTATTCATTTTGTTGGATTAAAAGTTCAATTTTATAAGAAATTACACCTGTTAAATACTCCTCTGCAAATAGCATGCTTTGATTAATACTGTTGTTTAACTTGCATAAAATTCTGGCTTCTAAATACGCGTTCTTTTTGTGTCTGGCTGTGACTTCGTTTACTTAACCTAATTTTAGTTCTATCCATTTCTTTGCAAATGCTGTAACAGTCTTTATAATGGATGGGTGCAATCCAATTGTGTATATGTGCAACACTTTCTCCAACCATCCCTCTGCTAAAGTGCATCTGGGCTGTTTCCATAAATTCTCTACGGTGAATAGTACAGTAGTGAACATGATTTTGAGAGTGATTTTACTCTAACCTTTTGGAAAAATTCATCACTGTTTTTTTGGGAGCAATCCTCTAGCCAATTTTCCAGAATTAGCACATCCCTTCCTTCATCTACATCACAACGTTTTTCAGGTCCTCAAAAACACACTACCCCCTACAGGTACCAATCAGCTAAAACCACACTGTGCCCTTATTCTTTTGTTGTTGTTATTGTTTTCTTTCCGGTCGAGGGGCCTGAACTCTGGGCCCCTCTGGTGCTGTCCCTCAGCTTTTTTGCTCAAGGCTAGCAATCTACCACAGCGTCACTTCTGGCTTTCTTCTTTTTGCTTATGTGGTGCTGAGAAATCAAACCCAGGGCCTCAGTCATGCAAGGCAAGAGCTCTACCACTGAGCCACTTTCGCAGCCCCGATGTGCCTATATTCTTTTAATACATTTTTCATAATTTTACACATAATTTAGTGAGAACCCTCTATGTACTTTCCTAATGTGGGAATGAGGTATATGACAATAGAGCAAATGTAAGAGATATGGAATTAAATTAGCTATTATCATATTTAAAATAATTTTCAGCTCTAACTCATAGCCTCACTTAGTATTGTTTTAATCTATATTTGATTACTTCACCTATCCCCTAAATTATAACATGTGATTTAAATACAAAGGCAAAAATGTGTGGTTTGACTTTGAAACTCATGTGTGAGGATGCAAAATATGGGCAAATAAAGGGATTGGAATTAATAGCCATTATCCATTTTGTTAAATGGTTTTCTCAAACTGATTCTCACAATTCATATTTCATTCAACAAGAAACATGACTATTCCCTATGCTTTGCTCCTCATTAAACTTATTTCCATGTTATTTTGTAATGAAGGATGATTTCACAAATCTACTGTAGATACAAAAATACATTAAAATATTTCTATTTGTATGCATTGATATAAATATGCACACATATATTATAAAAGGTTTAATGATAAATTTTAACTTCTGTAACTGTACAATTTACTAAATTCTTAAAAACATGGACGGCTCAGGCCTGGAATCCTGGTTACTCAGGAGGCTGATATCTGAAGATCTTGGTTTGAAGCCATCCTGGGCAGAAAAGTCCATGAGCCTCTTATCTCCAAACAACCAACAGAAAATCAGAGTTGGGACTGTGGCTCAAAGTAGTAGAGTGATAGCCTTGAGAGAAAAGACTCAGAGATATCACCCAGGCTCTTAGTACAAGAACTAAAATCTACCCCCCCAAAAGTATTTAATTTACACCTGTGTAAATAGAGTATTTCCTTCACCCAAATGCACATCCATGCTCATTTGCAAGGTAACTCTGTTAGGTCTGGAGTACCACATAATATTATCACTTAAGTAGAAAGTATTACAACATGGGTAAATTCTACCTCTCTCATGGATTTTTCTCCACTCAAATATTCAAATCTTGCAATTATTCCCATTATTTAAAGTCACAGCTTTTTTTCTTTAATACACATAAGATTGGAATTTGAATTGAGTGTCTTGTGTCTCCTAAATGGATGTTCTTACCACTTTGGCATGCCCCCAGCCCTAAATTATCCTGATTAATTTTCAGATAGAATCTCGCTTCCTACTTGTGTATGATCGTGGGCTCAGTCTACTTTATGTTATTCTTCCTGGAATTTAGAATATAAAGTGCCTGGCATTGTGTGCAGATCTTTCTGTCCAGTCTGAGCTTTAACCACTATCCTCACAATAGTAGACTCCTTCGTAGTAAGGATTTTCATAAGCTTATCATAGCTATTTTTTTAAAAAAATCTTTGCATTTCCTGCAGGTTCTTGAGTACTGAGTTCATTGGTGTTTTCTTGGGTTATTTTGTTTCTTTTGAATGTATGTGTTGAGTTGTTCCTCATTTTTCCTTTTTTTTCTTTCACTCAAGTTCTTACCTATAGTGCTGAGAAACCAATTCTTCTTTCTCAAGATAGTCAAGGTGAACATTATTTATTCCAAAACAATTCCAGTAATATTTAAACACCTTCAGAAATTTCGAGAAGATGGCGGAGGAGAATCTGGTGGCTAAACAAGCTCTTGCATAGAAAGCAGTTCTAGTGTTCCAATGAACAGTCCTAGGCACACCAAGTGTGCCATCTCATTACAGAGAGTTTGGGCAGAGAGGGAAAATCCAGGTAAGGAGACAGATCTGAGCATTTTCCAGCAGCCATGGCTGAGGTTGCTGTGGCGGCTGTGGTTCCATCCATAGCCGCCATAACTACAACCCAGAGAGTCTGGGACAAATGTGCCAGATGCAGCGGGCAAGCAGATTTTACTCAACACGAGCAAGAACTGACAAGTAGCAGATATATTCATCCTGCAGATAGCAGACCAGAGGCTACCCAGGAACCCACACTCCAGCATGAGTACAAAACTAACATTCTCACTCCTTCTCAAAGGGAGCAGAGGAGGGAAGGACACCCCTCCCTCCAACACCGGAGATATCCACCTTTGATGTAGACAAAAGCCTGGCTAAGTAGCTAGATGCAACTCAGTTCTTTGATGAAAACAAAAGAGTCATTTAGCGAGTCACAAGTACCTACCCTGACCTGCCATTTTCAACTCCATCCATGGGAAAGTCACCACAACAAGGCAGAGAAAGCTACACCTATGAAGGAGTGGCTTTCTTCACTGGGTAAACAGAGCCAGAGGCTGCCCCTCCCTACAACAGCCCTGACAATCAATTGAAACTCAGTAAACATAAACCCTGAGAATGGCTCCAGGCTGGGCTCTGTTAATGTCTCAGAAGCTAGCCCCTCAGGGAAAAGCTACTGTTTGCTGAAAGGCCTCGACTTTCCCCAGAACCCAGCCTTATTACAGTAACTCCAAACTAGAGGAAACAGCCACCTCCCTCTTTTGTGATACTCAAAGCAGATCTGCCTCCCACTGAACTAGCCTGGGAGGCGATCACAAACTTCTGGGTAAACCAACAGAATTTTTTCTGTCTGCCCAAACAAACTGACTTAAGAAACCAATCAAGCCACAGAAAACCAAATACCACAAGCAAACCAGAGACTCCACCAAGAGACTGGTTACTGACATAAGGGAGATACAGGATCTTCCCATCAATCCCCCAAAAACAAAATCAAAGAAGTCTTTCTTTGTATCTTTTAAAATTTTTACTTTTTAATTATAAAAATTGTTTTCATTAATCTTTTTTTCTTCCTCTTATAACTTTAATTTTAGGTGTGTGTGTGTGTGTGTGTTTGTGTGTGTGTGTGCTTTTTTAAAAAAAATGTTTACTGACCTGTTGGTCTTTTTTGTTCTTTCTTTCTCATTCGTTTTACTTTTTCAACTTTTGTTCTTTTTGCATGAATTATTTGTTGTTCTGTTCACCTCCTATATACCTGTCATTGATTATAAGACCTTATCCACAATTGTGTACATTCTTAATCCCAAATTGTATTACTCAATTCAAAACCTCTTAGGATTAATTCCTTAATAGCAGTATTATTTATTTATACCTATAAATTATTTGAAGTATTTTTATTTTTTAGTTTTTCAGGTCTCCTTTCTATCCTTCCCCTCCTCTCATCCCCATTCATCTCTCAATTTTACTTCTTTAAATTTTCATTACTTTTAAGAGTTTCACTTTTTAAATTTAAATATTTGTCTTTCCACTTTTTCTTTTCTCTTTTTAAAAATTTTTTCTTCTCTCTTTTCTATCATTCTTTCCAATCCATTTCCCTCTGTGAGATTAGGACTTGGTTAATTTCACTCTCCTTTTACCATTCGACATCCCTCTAACACTGTTTTCCCCACCTTTCTCCCTAAACATAATAATTTCTGGTTTGTCAAATTATTCTTTGGTATTCTTAGCCCATTAAAACATAGTTATTTAATGTTGAATGGACTGTATCTGTTGAACTAGATTGTATCTTCAAACATTTGACTATGCAATTATAGGACTTTGGTTGATGCTTGCCTTAAAATGGTCTTCTAGCACAAAACTGGCATTACTTTCATCCCAAATGGGCAGAACAAGCAAGAAAAACACAAGTTAAATGGCAAGTCCGGGTATCTCAATGCCCACTCAAGATAATCAGGTGACAGAACAGATAATGAATAATCCAGACAAGAGTTCCCAAGAAGCTCTACAAACACTACTGGTAAGCATGGTGAATGAAAAGATTGAAACCCTGCAAAGGACTCAGTGTGAACGTGTTAGGGAGAGAGAGGAGGCAAACCAAAGATAAAAACAGGAAGCTCATGGGCTTGAGAAAGCTACTCAAAGATTGATACTGGAATTGCGTGAGCAGGTTGAGAATACTCAAAGAGAAAGAAAGGAATTGTGTGAGCAGGCTGAGATCAATCAAAGAGAACTACAGAAGTTACATGAACGTGAGAAATCTAATCAAATAGTAATACAAGAATTGCAAGAGCTGGATGAGCATTGACAAAGATCAATAGAGCCATTCAAGGAATCCATAAACAGACACCTGAAAGGAGTCAGGGAGACCACAAAGGGAATGTTGAATGGAGCCCAACAGAAGGAATGGGAGTCCAAGGAAACCATAACCAATCAACTAAGTGATTTGAGAACAAACACTGAACACCAAATTAAGGAAGTAAAGTATTTCATACAAGATCTAAAACAAAGCTCCAACAAAGAATTTGAAGCCATAACAGCCGACCAATTAAAAGGAAAAGAAATGAAAAATAAAGTAGAAAGTCTTGACATTAGGTTAGAATATGCAGAAGATTGAATCCCCGGCATTGAAGATAGCCTAGTTATTATAGAGAAAGAACATACAACTATCCAAGACAAATTCAAGAAATATGATAGATCTATTCAACACTTGGAAGACAACATCAGAAGGCCATATCTGAGGGAAATGAGTGTAGAGGAGCACATAGAGACAGAAGGCAATGGTCTAGAAAATTTGTTCAACAGGAGCCCAGCAGAGAACTTCCCAACACGCAAAAAGATAGGCATATTCAGATACAAGAAGCTTTTAAAACTCTAAATAGACCAGACAATTTTAAGCCACACAGGATCAATTCAGACCAAGGAAAAGATCCTTAAAGCTGTCAAGGAGAAAAGATCAGTCACCTATAAAGGAAAAGCAATTACAATCACCTCAGATTTCTCAAAAGAGACAATTAAAGCAAGAAGAGCCTGGAATGGTGTATGCCATGCTCTAAAGACAAACAACTATCAACCAAGAATAGTGTACCCAGCTTAACTCTCCTTTGTAATTGAAGGTCTAATAAAAATGTTCCATAGCAAAGAAAAACAAACAATATATCTCCACCAAATCAGCTCTACAAAAGATACTTAAAGATGTCCTAAACATAGAAAACCAACAAGACCACAATAAAGGCCAAGAAACCACATACAAACAGAATCCAAGAACCATAGAAAGAATCCAGTAGGCGCAGCACCCAAGAAGGTGGATAAAATGGCAGGAGCACCGAAATACCTCTCAGTCCTCTCAATATTAGGGGATGTAACTCTCCAATTAAGTGATATAGACTGTCTAGTTGGTTTAAAATGCAAGATTCTTCTATCTTCTACCTTCAGGAATCACAACTTGCCCATAAAAATCAAACACATTTTGAAAGTGAAAGGCTGGAAAAAAATCTACCAAGCAAACGGCCCCCCAAAACAGGCAGGAGTTGCAATCCTAATATCAAATAAAATAGACTTCAAATTAACATTATTGAGAAGAGATAAAGAAGGTTACTACATACTAATTAAGGGATATCTCTTTCAGGAGGATATTAAATTCTAAATATTTGCCAAACAGTAGTGCACCCAAATTTATCCAAGAAATACTACTTTAAATCTCACATAGATCCAACGACGTTAATTTTTGGGGACTTTAACAAACCACTATCCCCTCTAAATAGATCAACTCGGCAAAAACTCAGCAGAGAAACCGCAGATCTAAACAAGTGCATACATCAACTGATTTAGCAGACATCTAGCAAATATTCATCCAGCAGCATCAGAGTACACTTTTTACTCAGCAGCACATGGATCATTTTCCGAATCAAACTTGTCAAAATTCAGAAACATTGGATTCATATCTTGCATTCTATCAAACCAAAAGGGATTAAAATTAGAACTCAACACAAAAAGCCACAAAGAAAGTCCAATAAAAGATGGAGGCTGAAAAACACACTGTTCAAACACCAGTGGGTCAAGGAAGAGCTTAGAATCGAAGTTCAAATGTTCATATTATTCAACAAAAACTAGCACAGATATTTTCTGCTCCTCTGGGACACAGAAAAGGCACGATTCAGAGGCAAGTTTATAGCTCTGAGTTCCTATATTAACAAATTGGAGAGACCTGGAACCAACAATTTAATGAGATCTGACACTCCTTGAAAAAGTGAATCATGATAAACCCCAATCGAGTTGATGGAAAGAAAGAATTAAAATTCAATCAGAATTAAATGAATTAGAATCCAAAAAAAAACCATATGAAGAATCAACAAAATGAGAAGGTTCTTCAAAAAAATTAACAAAATTGACAGACCCTTAAAAACGAAAAAGAAGAGAACACACCCAAATTAATAAACTCAGAGATGAGAATGGAAACATCACTACAAAAACAACCAAGATTCAGAACATTATAAAGAATACTGTTCAAAACTTTATGCTAATATGTTTGAGAACTTGGCAGAAATGGACATTTTCCTAGGAAATATTGACATGCAGAAACTAAGATGAGTTAAACCATCTTAACAGGCCCATATCAAGCATTGAAATAGAAAGAGCAATAAGAGAACTCCCATCTAAGAAAAACCCAGGAATAGATGGTTATACAGCAGAATTCTACAAGGCCTTCAAAGCAGAGCTCACACCAATACTCCTCCAACTCTTCAATGAAATTGAAAGAGAAAGTTCACTACCGAACTCTTTCTATGAATCCATCATAACCCTCATCCCCAAACCCTCATCAAAGAAAGAGCACTATAAACCCATTTCTTTGATGAATATTGATGCAAAGCCTCTCACCAAAATTTTGGCTAATCAACTTCAACAATTCATCCAAAAAATCATACACCATGAGCAAACAGGATTCATTTCAGGGATGCAAAGCTGCTTCAATATGTACAAATCAATTAACATAATTCATCACATCAACAAAAGCAAGGATAAGAACCACATGGTTATCTCAATAGTTGCAGAAAAAGCCTTTGACAAGATCCAACACCCCTTTATGGTGAAGGTCCTGGAAAAATTAGGAATCTATGGAACAGTCCTCAATACAATAAAGGTTGTGTATGACAAAACTACAGAAAGCATTATACTCAATGGTGAAAATCTAAAGCTATTCCCTCTAAACTCTGGAACGAGACAAGGAGGCCCACACTCTCTACTGCTCTACAATGCAAACATAAAGAGGAACCCAATAGGGAAAAAAGAAGTATAACTTTCCCTCTTTGCAGATGACATGATCTTGTATTTAAAGACCCCGCTCCCAAGTTACTCAAGGTTACTCAAAACTTGGGCAAACTAGAAGGGTATGAAATTAACCCTCAAAAATCAATGGCTTTTCTGTATGCCAACAATGAGAAAATTGTGGCTGAAATTAGGAAAGCAACTCTATTCGTAATAGCCCCACAAAAAATAAAATACCTACGAATTAACTTAATCAAAGGAGTGTAGGACCTCTATGATGAAAACTTTAAATACCTGTAAAAGGAAATCAAAACAAACTTAGAAAGTAGAAAAACTCCCATGTTCTTAGATTGGAAACATCAAATCGTGATAATGGCAATACTTCACAATTCTATCTACAAATTGAATGTGATACCTATCAATATTCCAACCTCATTCTTCAAGGACATAGGAAAGGCAATCCAAAAATTCATATGGAACAATAAAAGACCCTGAATAGCAAAATCGATCCTTAACAGAAAAAACAGTGTTGGAGGAAAATCAGTACCAAATTTCAAACTCTTCTACAAAGCCATAGTAAGCAAAACAGCTTGGTACTGGCACAAGAACAGACCTCAGGACAAATGGAATAGAATTGAAATGAACCTAAAGACCTACAGCCATCTAATCTTTGATAAGGGAGCTGAAAAAAATAGAATGGAAGAAAGACAGCCTCTTCAGTAAATGGTGCTCTCAAAATTGGTTAACTACTTGTAGAAAAATAAATCTAGATCCTTATATATCACCCTGTAGCAGAATCAACTCCAAATGGATCAAAGACCTCACAATATGAGGACACTCTGAAAACATTACAGGATGGAATAGGAGACACCCTAGATCTCCTTGGTACAGGCCGAAAATTGCTTAATAGATTCCCAGAAACACAACAAATCATAGAAAGGTTGACAAATGGAACTGCATGAAATTGCAGCACTTCTATATGGCAAAGGACATAGCTAGCAAGATCCATAGAAAGTCCACAAATTGGGAGAAGATGTTCACTAGCCATACAATGGACAAGGGTCTCATATCTAAAATATATCTGGAACTCCAAAAACTTAAATCCCCCAAAAACAAATCCTAAAAGAATCAACAGCCCAATAAATAAGTGGGCTAAAGGCTTAAAGAGAAACTACTCTGAAGAGGAAGGAAAGATGGCCAATAGACACATGAAGAAATGCTCCACCTCCCTAGCTATAAAAAATGCAAATCAAAACAACATTGAGATACCACCTCACCCCAGTTAGAATGGCTAGAATCAAGAACTCTAACAACAACAGATGCAGAAGGAGATGTGGATAGGGAAACCCTACTGCATTGTTGGTGGTAGTGTAAACTTGTTCAACCACTTTGGAAAGGGGTATGGAGGTTACTCAAAAGACTTCATATGGAGCTCCCCTATGACCCAGGAATCACATTTTTGGGCATTTACACAAATGATCACAAAGAAGACCACACTAAAGCTCCCAGCACAACTATGTTTATGGCAACATTATTTACCATAGCTAAGCTTGGAACCAACCCACATGCCCCTCAGTAGATGAATGGATCAATAAATTGTGGTATATATACATAATGGAATTTTTTGCCTCCATCAGAAATAATGACATTGCCCCATTGTTAGGAAAATGAAAGTCTTGGAAAAAATTATATTAAGTGAAGTAAGCCAGGCCCAAGTACACATAGGCCCCATGGTTTCCCTTATTGGTAATAAATAGGATATGTCTGAGACAAGCAGAAAAGGTAAGATTCGTTGATGTTAGGTGAAATGTACCCCAAGATAAGCATTCAAATATTTTTTCTTTCGTGCGATTGTTTCTAACATATTTACAATGTGAATTTTTGTTGTTTTGTATGTCCCTTACCCACAATATAGCTCCTGCTTTCATTGTATTTTATGTTGGTATAGTTTGTGGAGGGGAAGGGAAAAAACAAATCTTTTAAAAAAGGATAGAGTTGGACCCATTGTACCAATGAGATGTACAAGATGTTTTGTCGAAAAATGAACTTTAAAATTTTCTCAAGGCGGGGCATAATGGGGGGAGGGGCAGGAGGGATGAATTGGAAAGTGATAGGAAGTGGAAACAAAAGAGGAGGCAACAATGCTTGATAAGAAATGTACTCATTATCTTGCCCATGTAATTGAAACTCTTCTGTATGGTATTTTCAGAATAATAAAAAGAAACCTTCATACCTATTAATGGTATACGAATTCTATGTGCTTAGAAGGATCTTTTTATTTTCACAGCCGTTTTTGGCATACACAGACATATCATGGATTATATGAAGATAAATTTCCAGATGCTTGCCAGGAGGAGTAAAACCTATAGTTTATTTTTTTCCAGAGGTTCCCATTTCATGAAAGAAATATGCTGCTTGATGTAGGATTTCACAAAATTAAATTGCTAGGAAGAACTTAAACAATCATCTAACATTACAGAGATGAGGGAGATGAATTGATCTCTTAAATAATTTACTTTTGGGTCAAATAAGAGCAGGGTGCCAAATAGAGAGTAGACTTTAGAGAAACATGATGAGTTGTATGTAAATAGGTGCTTAGCTGATTTTGTTAATTTGTGAACTAATACAGGGAAATAAAGTACAGCAAGGTAAAAAAAAATAAAGAACTCTGCATTGAAATACTCATTTATGTGTGTGTGTGTGTGCACACACGTGCCTGTACACACACGTGCATGTGCTTGTGCTCATGCATGCATTCATCATTCCTGCTCTAAGCATCTGTGCCCAAGGTAGTGGTCTACCACTTGAGACACTGCTGCACTTCTGGGTTTTTGGAGATAATCACAAGTTTTTTCATGATTGTACTGGCTTTGAAAAGTGGTTTTCAGATCTCGGCCTCCAGAGTAGCTAGCTAAGCTGATTCACCCTCTGAGTAGCTAGCTAAAATTCTGTTTGTCCTCTATGCTTCATTGCTCTTTTATTCTTTTCCTGAGTTAATCACAAACCTGTCATATAAATGTCTAATTGCTTTAAAAATACTTTTACTGTTTGGCACCAGGGGCTCCAATCTGTACTCTTAACTACTTAGGAGGCTTGAGAACAGAAACCAGGCCAAATTTTAGGGGAGTTCCTTCTCAATCTATAGCTGGGTGCATTAGATCATTTCCACCATCCTGCACTATCTAGAGACTAAGATTGGAAGGACTGCAGGATCCAGGAAGCTAGACAAGTTGGTGTGCAATTCTGATGCAATTGATGATGGGAAACTTAAAAGGACAGATCAGGTGCATGTTCTTGTGGAAAGGGAACCCTTATCCTAAAATTAACCACGGACATAATGCCAGCCTAGCAAGAACAATACCCCAATTTGAAATCCTCACAATTTTCCAAAACCAAAATAAGTACATACATTAACATCCCAAAACTTAGTACAATCTGTACTTTGCTCTAATATCATCTTTATCTGATTATCATATGACATGACAGAATAGTTTCTTCATTAAACTTATGATATATTTTAAAAGACCTAGAAAATTCTTTCTCACTTATTAAGTGCAAACGAATGGCATATTACCTCACATCTTACATATTTGACTGCCACTAAAAATCCATTCAATGATTAGTATAGTAATATATTCTGATTTATTACTTTATTTGTAACAGTTGTTAAACATGTTGCTTTTCTGTTGAAGTATAAGTATTTAAAAAGTCTTAACACAGGGTGCTATATGCTGAGTCCTGGGAAAGAGTGCTACGTGCTGAGTTTTTCAAAGCATGCCATGCACTGAGTCCTATACACAGCGTGCTATGGACTCCCTCCTTCAAAGGGTGCTGTGTGCTGAGTCATCCCAAAGGCTACTATATGCTAAGTCCTTCAAAGGACACATTGTGCTGAGTCTTTTACTTAGTGTGCTTTGTGCTGTTTTTTGAAGTATGCTGTGTGCTGAATCATCCCAAAGTGTGCTATGTTCTGAGTCCTTGAGAGGTAGTTTTCCCCAACAATCTCTCTCAGTCTCTCAGTCTCTCAGTCTCTCTCTGTCTCTCTATCTAACTGCGTCACTGTGCACGTTCTTGATATGTGGAGTGGAGAGGCTTGGAGGAGAGACTCCTCTAGTGGTGGGGCTGAGGGGAGATTCGATCCCCTGAGCAAGTGCTAGGGTTGGCGGGGAGTGCAGAGCTGAGGTGAGGCTGTAATTCCCATGGCCTGGAAGCCTTAGGGCCCAGTCAGGGCTGATCTTTTGGGCAAGGGTAGGGGGCGGAGCCAAGGCAAAGAGGGGACTGGGCAGAGGGGAGGAGGAGGCAGGGTCCGGGGGCCTCACTGTGGAGTCAGCAGTGGCCAGGGTCTCCCAGGGGCAGGTGTACATGAGCAGAGGATGTGAGGCGGCCTGCAAGAGGAGTGGAAGTAGAGAGAGAGAGCAGAGAAGAGCAAGGATAGGCACGAGGGTATGTGGCTTCACATGCTCTGTTCGTGGATCAATAGAAAAATAGCCAAAACGAGAATAAAGGAAGCAAATGTACAGCCAAGAAGAATATAGTTAGAATAAAGATAGAGGCAATAAAGGTGCAGCCAAGTATATAGGAAGCCTTGAACCAATACCCCCTTCCTGCAAGCATGCTTCCATGAAGCTTACGCTTTGTCTGGTGTGATCTCTCACACAGATTCAGCAGGAGGTGTCATGGCATTTCTTCCTTTTTTATTTTTTAATTGAAGCTCATGAATGTCTTGGTGCACAGAAGAGATAAATCTAAAGATCATCCGGAAAATGACTGGAAATATAAGAATAAGAATTGGGAGAATTGATCTGACAATGGTAATTATAATTATTACATTAATCCAATCCAGAGGATTGAGGGCCTCCACGTTATGCTTAAAAAATGCTGCCAAAGATTGTAAGTATTTTACATCTAAATGAGCTTTACTAACTGCTGTAATTTTATCCTGTAAAGCCTCCATAACATGAGAGATATCTTTATCTCTCCAGACTCCTAACAAATGATTTTTGGTGGCATTCGAATTAAAAGAAAAGTTATATTTTAGAACAGTAACACAGATATATTTCAAACTAGCATGACATTTAACTGAGAGTTTTGTTTTTAAATTTTTAACTTCCTGACCTATAGCCAGAACCACTTCTTCCAGAGCATTTATTTTCATTTCTAACTTTTTATCTATAATTTCTTGTTCTGCTAGGGCTAATGAAACGTATTTGTTTAAATCAGTAACAAAATGAGCAGTGTTTACTTCATTTACTAAGGCTGCTGTAGAAATAGCTAAAGAGCTAATTATTGTTAATAAAGCACTTATTCCTAAAATCAAGGCCACAACAAAGTGTTTTGGCTGCAACACAATATCCAGAATTTTCAGCATTTGTAAAGCAGAATTTTTAAACCAAGGGTCATTTTATAGATCTACATGTAGCATTACATACGAAGGTCTTTTTAAAATAAAAATTACAGAATATGTTTTATCCAGAGAAGAAGTAAGACAATTAGTAAAAATATAATCCTTACAGCTAATATAATAAGATTTTCCTTGATTAATAGTGATTAAATTATCTAGTTTTCTAGATAAAATTCCCATAGGATAATCTACACATGCTCTTACCCCAATTGCAGTACTCTTAGTTTCTTTGGGCTTTTTCAGTAAAATCATGTTTGTTGCTGCAAAAAGTCTAAACAAATACAGATGAATGCCCATTTTATTGTGAAAGGGAGAGTGACTCACCAAAACGGAAGCCACCCACGCTGGAGTGAGCCATCTTTTCAGGGGTTCCCCGTGCCTATCAGGAGCATAGCCATTAAACTTTCCTGAATTATGTTTTAAGTAGGCGGCATAATCATAATCGGGGTTAGCAATGGAAAAATCAAAAATACTATCTGTTGACCCAAAAGGTTGTAAACAGAGGCCTTTTGAAATCCACATTCTCACCATTTCGGTGAGGTAATTAATACATCCCCAAACTGATCTTTGTCATGACATTTTTGTAGGCAGTTACCTAAATGTATATTCCTCTTGGGAATGAAAAAGGATTCGTTATAAGTATGAAAGCCTAATGTCATCATGCCAATTTCCCACATCAATCTTTTTTTGAACTTTTTATCATTGGATTGATCAAGGGTATCAGTCAAAAAAGTTCTATAGTTTATAGGCAAACACCCGTGGAGATTTTCTCCTGATTGCGTTATGCAAATTGGAGTGGTATCTGTCATTCCTTCATAATTAATTGTTTGAGAAGTCATATGAGAATTAGAATAGTCCTCCAAACCCCCTAGCAGGTCACTATTATTTGTCATTACTTGTATTATATCCTCATCCCCCCACCCCATCCCACAGGATGTAGAAGAGGAGGATTAGAAACATATGCCCAGTATTGTTCTCCTGAAACAGACACTGCCTGCACAGCAATAATGGCAAGCATAGCAAAAAACGTATTTTCAACAGTGATAGTCTTTGCTGTAGAAACAACAATCTCCTCTGCAGAATGGGTGAGCCTCTTAATTTATTCCCAGGTTGGTGGTTGGGCTTCTTTTGTTGTCTTCGCCTGTTGAGGAGAAAGGTGAAGACTTTTGAGCTTTGGCATCGCTTTCTTCATTTCCATCTTCTGTTTTGTTTTTTTCCTGGGTTTCTCTTATTTTTGTAGGGCACACAAGTCGGTTGCGATTCCACATGGGTGACTCGGCTCCTGTGGAAACACACATGTATACCCTCTTCCCGAGGTGATTAATACATCAGGCCCTTTCCAGGTGCCTCTGAGCAAATCTATCCTTTTAACTTTTGGCTGAACTTTAAATCCAATTTCACTCCAATGTTTATGCATAAGTGTAAGATTTTGTTGATTAGTATTAAGGTGATTAATTACAAATAAAACATGATGGTTTCTCTAGTTAATAAGTCAGCCATCATATTTCCAAATGAAAGAGGACCCGGTAAATTTGTATGTCTCTTATGTGTTCAATAATTTTTTCTTTTCTAAGTTGAATTAATTTTTGTAACTGTTGTAACAAGTCTATAATTTTTGATTGTCCTGATAAAAGAGCTGTCTCTATGGCAGGAAATAAGTTAACCACATGCTCAGAGTCTCTGTAAATGTTATGCTGCTGGGGAAATATGGTTAAAGCTTAAATTACAGCAATAATTTCCGCCTGTTGCTCTGAAATGTCAGATCCCTTTTAATAATAGGGAAGTGGTCTGGAATGTATACCACCGAAGTCCCATTTGAGAACCCACCAGTAAAAACTGTTAGAGCTCCTTCAAAAAGTGTTGTTACCACTAATGGAAAAATGGTTTTTACCTCTTACACAAATTTTAATGAAGGATGTTGAGGAACATGAAATTTTATTTGTCCTGTATAATTTAATAATGCTAATTTCCAATTCTCATCATTCTGAAATAATATTTTAATTGTTTTTTATTTTCAGTTATAATTATATTATACATTTCTTTCTCAAGTAACCCTCAGGACCTACTCCTTGCCTTGACAATGAGTTGGCTGCACAAATATAACTAAGAAGCTATCATTCTTGTCTGACTGTGATGCAAGTGAAGCCATTCCAGGACTCCACCTTGCCATAAACATCTTGTATAAGATGTCTTTAATGTTATAATATCCAAGTCTTTATTATAGTCCAATTGGACCACTTTTGCTTGTAACTTTTCTTCCACCAATGAAATTTTTCTAACATTATTGGAGTGAATTGTCTCTTAGATTTAGGATTAGAATCCCCTTTTAAGGCTTCAAACAATGGGTGTAATTCTCCTGTGGTAATTTTCAAGTAGGGTCTAACCCAAATTATGTTTCCTAGTAATTTTTGAAAATCATTCAATGTTTTTAATTTATCTAGCCTAATACTCATTTTTGTGACATGATGTATTATTTTTCCTAAATAGTTTAAAGGTTTATTATGTTGAATTTTATCTGGAAAATAAGAAAACCAAAGTTGGTCAATTGCTCAATGGTTAATTGTTAAAATTTGTTCTGTTACATGTTTACTTTCAGCAGCTATTAAAATATCATCCATATAATGAATAATATAAGCATTAGAAAACTCTTCCCTAGTTTTTTGTAAAGCTTTATCCATAAATTTTTGACACAATGTAGGAGAATTTTTCATGCCTTGTGGCAAGACCTTCCACTGATATCTCTGCCAGGGCCTTTTCAAATTACATGAGGGCACATGAAATGCAAATCTTTGAAAATCATTAGGATCCAATTTTATTGTTTAAAAAATCCTGAATATAAATGATTATTATATAATGTCCTTTAGGAACAGCCACAGGAAATGGAAGTCTTGGCTGAAGAGCCCCCATGTCACACATGGTGTTATTAATGGCTCTGAGGTCTTGTAACAACCTCCATTACCAAGATTTCTTTTTAATTACAAAAATTGGAGTATTCCAAGGGCTATTGGATTCCTCTAAATATTCTTACTGTATTTGCTCATTTACCAATTGTCCTACAGCCTGTATCTTCTCTTGAGTTAGGGACCACTGATCAACCCACACAGACTGATCATTTTTCCATGATATTGCATCAGCAAACTTCTCATCAGCGGCCGCTACGAAAAATTTTGTACAGTAACGGAATTTGCAGTAACGAATTTTAGTTCAATGTTTTGCAAAAGGTCTCTGCCCCATAATGTAATGCAAAGAAGATATAATATAAGGTTGAAAGTTTCCAAATCTATTTTCACACTCCCACTTTAAAATTTTTGAACTTGAGCAACATTGTTAGCCATACCCAATCCTATTAATGTAGATTCTGTCTTCATAATTGGCCAGGATGAGGGCCAGTCTTTTCCTAAAATACATGGTGGGTCTGCCCCTGTGTCCAAGAGACCTTTAATAGGCTTTCTATCCACTTTTATAGTTTTCATGGGTCAATCCTTAGAAATAGATTGTACCCAGGCCACAGTTTCTGTGGAACTGAAACCTCCTGTACCTCGATCTTGTTTTAGGATTTGATTTGGAAGATGGACATAATTTAAAATTAAGATTTGAGCTAATCTTTGATCCATAAGTATTTGCATACTTTTTAAAGACCTTACCATTACGTTAATTTTCCCTTGGTAATCTGCATCAACTACTCCGGGTAATACCTCAAAGTTTTGTTATAATTTGAGCTTCTACCAATTATCAAGCCCACAGTTCCTTCAATTACAGAACCATAAACCTGAGTTTCTATTAGCTGAACAGCATGCATGATAGAGATGATGTAATCTCTTTTTGCTGCCAGATCAAACCCTGCATTTCCTGGAGTAGCTCTTGGCAAATCCCATACTGTAAATGGAGGAGACAAGGGATTTAATGGAACTGATCCCTTAGGGGATTTTTATTTAACAGTAGGTGTTTCCCCTCTTTCGTTTAAGGGGCGGAGGGAGCACGCCTCTTCTTGTTTTTTGTCTCCTTTTCTTCTGCTGTTAGGAGAATTCTATCCTTATGATATTTTGATATACACTCATTTTTCCAATGATTGCCTTTCTTTCATCGTGAACAAGGTCCAGGCGCTTTACCCTTTTTATTGTTACTAGGTTTATTTTGCTTTTGTTGAAAATCTTTACTCATGTGTTCTGACTGGCCACATGAGAAACAGACCCCATTTCTGGCCTGAGGTCGTGTCTTATGTAATTTTTGTTCATAAGCACTGAATGGTTCTCCTTTCATTGCTGCAGCATATGCCATTCCTTGAATGACTGCTGGTGAGGCATCTATGCATGCTTTAACATTATCTTGCAATGATCCCGTCAGGAACTGAAAAGTACTTAATACATAACTTTTCATACTTGTTACCTCCTCCCTCATTTTTCTCACAGTTTTCCTTCTCCTCAATACTTCTCACAAGTTGATATGTACATTTCCCATATATTGTCTTGTGAGCATTGCTATTCCATTGGTTTGCCCTTTGTCTTTTTTCTCACCATTTTGTTTTTCCTCTTCCATTCCCTAATTAAGGTAAATGTATACACAAAATACAGGGTACCAAAATAAGGGGGATAAACCATAGAGAGAAAACCCAAAACAAAATAGAAATCATATACTACCTTAAAAACAGCAACCGCAAAAAGAAAAAAAGCCTCTGTTTTCATATCTTGGAGTTCATTTTGCTCTGCTTCAGCTTATATTGTAATATATATGCATAACAAGGCTACTGGAAAAGAATTGTTGCATGGACACTATATCATGAAAACAACATTAACTGTTTCTGATGTTAAAGGTGGAATTAGGATTGGTGAATTCACGATTCTGATAAAGGAATTTCAAGAGTTTTACAATTATGACAGGTAAATTTCAATTCTTCAACATTTTTAACAACTTAGCCTATTAAGAAAATTTAAAATTGCCTGGGAAAAGAGGCTTTCATGCAAAGAAATCCATGGAGACTTAGTGGAGAGAGATCAATGTGGGTGAAGATGGCTCATTAAACAAACAAACAAACAAACCAATAAACCTCAGAAAACTTGCTGGAAATCCTGTAGGTTCCCTTGAAAATGCCCTTACCCAGGAAATATATTTTCAGTTCGTGAAACAAGATTGTAGTGGAATTTAAATTCAAAGTTCTTTAAAAAAAAGACATCAAAATTTGTGAATTGACCTTTACCAAACTGTAATTCTCTGAAAAATATATTTTGAGTCAAAATATTTAGAGAGAAAGTGTCCTGAACAATGAAAGAATGTATTGGGTTTACATTTTTCTGTTTGTAATTCTTTCCACAATGTCTTTGCACATGAAGCACTGAAACACAGAAAAAAAATCTGATAGGATAATTCAAACCAATGATTTCACATTTCTATGTGGCTCACAAAAAATAATATCCTTATTAAGATGAGATCGTGAACACTTCTCTTATTACATAAGCCAAAAAATTTTGGGATCAGAAAAGAATTGAGGAAATGAAAAATGTAAGAAAACTCTTTTTAGGACCCTAGCTAAGCATATTGGCTTCAACAGTGGAGAGAGGCCAAAACTTTTTGATATAGATTCTCTTAATATTTTAGCTACCTAAAGTGATTTTACAGAGCCTATTTGCCTCACTACGATGAAGAACAGATTGAATGAATACATGAAAATAAATTACACATCCTAATGAGGCAACTTAAAAGAGTTCTAAATGAGAAACAATGAAGATGGAGCAATGGGGGAGGCTGTGTAGTCCTTCAGCTTCACTAAACTTGAAGCCAAGAAGCTGTGATTCATTGGAAATCAGGAAAGAGCTAAGAGGAGGACATAGAAGAAGGACATAGAAGCATTGTCCTTTGTAACAGACACTGTCATCCAAGTTATGGATGATTTAACTCTATTTTCCTTGATACATCTTGTTGAACAAATGCAAGAGCAAGAGAAAAATAATCAATTGAAATAATTTTGCAAAGAATAACTGCACTTTTCCTGATATTATATCTAAGGAGAGACTTAAGAGAAAAGATAAAAAGTGGAGTATACTTTGGTTTCCTCTAAGCATCTTGTTACCAAAATATATCTTTGAGGTTAGAAACGATTGAACCCAAAAGTGGTGGAACACTTATTTTTGTTGGCAATTGAGACACAAGAAGACTTTCAAGGTTAAAAAGAAGAAAAGAAAAAAGTATAGTGAAATATTTGTGATCACAGCTTCTTGGATTGGTTTTTGTAGACAAAGTTTTACATTAGAGTTTGTCCTCATTAACATAGAAGTTGGGTATTCATGACAACCAAATTCAAGAGGGAAGTTTAATGGACTCTCTAGGAAAGTAAAAAGAAAACCACTAGAAAACCCGAAAGTGGTGCTGTAGCTCAAGAGGTAGAGTGCTTGCGTTGAGCTGAAGAGCACAGGGACAGCACACAGGCCCAGAGTTCCAGCCCCATGACCAACAAAAACAAAAACAAAAAAATAAATCAAATTAGTAACAGAAACTGAGAAAACCTTGATCGTTCATCTTATATAATGGTTGGGAGAAGAAGGGTAACAAGAAATCTAAAGGTTTCTACATCTATGGCCAGGCAAATGTGTTAGTCATGTTCTTGGTGATAAGGATTACAGGTGAAAATGATCGATTTAGGGGAAAAAACTCTCTGATAGTTCTAACGTTTATATTAAACAGATACAAAGATCGATCTGTTTAGATATCATCAAAATATCCATGACCATGAATATGAAAAAGAATGATAAAATTGGGGGCATTATTAAAGGGAAGAAGAAAAGAAAAGTTATGATATAAGTGTAGCAATGTGAGCACCAGTGTGGACAAGATTGGAAGAAAGAGATAAGGAAACAAAAAAGTTATAGAAACAGATTTACAGAAGAAAAGAAAAGAAAGAATTTGCAGGAAGAAAAGGTCAAAACTTACAGAGACATTGAAGGAAATATGCTATTTGGATCTGAAAACTTAAAGGACATAGACAAGTTCAATAAGAACAGTGTTTTGGTGAACTGGTAGGGATGTGATTCATATTGATAAAATTTTGACATATGAATGTGAAGCCATAAAATTCAGATCCATTAATTCAATAGATCCTTTTTATTTTAAATGTTGGGAACAAATGCTTTTATTCTGACCTTAGAATAATAATGAGCTCCAAGAAAATGTCTCTAAGAAGCCTTTCAATTCAAATATCACTGTTTGTCTCAAAATGCCTTAAATTCTACATCTTCTAATGTTGGCATAGAGTTACACTGTGGAACTTTTATCCTCAGAGAGTGAGTACTACCCTATTGGTTAACATGGACAAAGTACCTTCATAAATAGACTGGGTGTTTGCAAACAAGAAGTGGTAGCTGAACAATGTTCTTAGCAGTTTGTACAGATGAAATGGAAAGAGAGCAATCAAAAGGAACATGCAAAAAAAACAAAGGCACAAAATAGAATGTGCCAAGTAAATGCTGATGTACAATTTCAAATAATGTGCTCAGGTGTGAGGGTGTGTTCAAAGTACAACGTCCGACAATATACTTGTATACCTTGAGAAAAAACTGCATTAAACTATTCTGGGATTATCATACAAGTAGAAACCTGTTACACTGACTCTCTAATCAGTCACAACATCATCAATTTAGGGAGTATTTTCCAAGAGCATACTGAGAAAAAGAGGGCTCATCACAATTAGTGTTCAGGTTGAAGTAACGACAATCACATAACGTTTCATTTGTTTTCAATTATTTTGTAGCATTAAAGTGGGAAAAAGCAAAGTAAATATTTTGCATGTATCTAAATTAAGTGGAACGAATTATATTGGTCTCTAACTTGGAAGTTATAGGCTATGTTTTTTTTATATACTCTACGTTGGGACAATGATCTGCTTTCAGTTATTTTCTTCTCTTCCCCTTCTTTTGTCCTTCCACTTAAAGAGACATACTTGAGCATGCATTTCTAAATCCTTCAAAATTATCTGAATTTCTCCATACTTCTCTCAGCCTCCTATATCTTTCTCAAGGGAATATCTTCTTAGTACCATTTTTTTTTATCCCATATGATATTGGATATCTACCTGCCTAATTCAGTGCAAGATACACATTAGACTCATCCATATATCTCAACACTTGTACCACCATAAAATCCTATCCTACTTAGAAATCATGATTTTAGTATGTCTGGGGAGGTGACATCTGTCATTTTTGAATGACCGTAATTGATACTTACATGCAAGCATGTTTTAAACCAATATGCCTCTCAATAGATGAATGAATTGGCATGTCCATTGCGGTGCTGTGGGCTGTGGCAGGGACGAGGAAGAAAAAGGTTGGCTACCCTCGGTTATTAATCCTGGGTCCCAGGGCTGGCCAGATGGAGAGTTTCCCTGCATAGCGTAAGCATTTTTATAGGAATTCCTTTATTGTCTATTTTTTATCTACACACTCTTGCCCAGTGCTTTCCTTTTTATATTTAGGGCAAATTCCTGGTCCTCTCTTGTTAACATCAATAGCCTTTTTACAGTTCTTCTTTATATGTCCCATTTGACCACATCCAAAACATTTTAGATTAGATGGTTTGTAAAGCATTCCAGGTAGTGGGCATAGTTTCAGCAAACAACTGCAAACACCGGGATTCGGATGTAATGTCTTTACATGCCCTTAAATATGTATTTACATCCCCAGATTCTTTAATAGGCAATAGGGCTCGTTTACAGTCCTCATTAGCATTCTCATAAGCCAACATGCCTAGTAGTTGTTACAGTGCAGCCTCTCCCACAACAGTATGTTCCAAGGTCAGTGTCAATCGTGATAAAAATTCAACATAGGGTTTATTAGGTTTTTGAATTACTTTAGTCCAGGAGCCATAATGCTCTCCTACCAGCCGAATCCTCCCCCATACCTCAATACCTATGTCTCATAACTGCTCATTGATCTCTTCAGGAGAGTTCACTTGCATATGAGCATCTGCATATGGTTCTGTTCCACTCAACATAGGACAGGTTATGATCTGCAGGCGTGGATTATTGCTCTGTGCATTTTGTCTAGTCCTTTCTGTATATAAGTCAGTAAACTATATTTGCCATTGTAGGTATTCAGGTTCCTTAAGCAAGGCTCTATAAAGCGTCTTCCAATCCTCGGAAGCAAAATTATCGGGCAAGCCCATTAAGTAATTCCTTAACATAATGATACTGAGGACCATAAGTCACTGATTGTTAAGTTTACCAATATCATCGACAGCAACACCCTCATATCTGGTTGGTTGAGCTATACCATTCATAGGAGGTGGTCAAATTGCAGGTTAAGAAAAAATATGCATTTCTTCATCAAACTCACTGAGCCTTCTGTTTTGTGAAGGAGTGATGCAGTAAAAATTGCTTCCGCAAGCTGAGGAGAGGAAGGCTGTTTTACTTTCACCTTCTCAGATTATCCTTTCACTCTGCTAATTTCTAACTCCATATGTAGTAATCTTGATAAAATCAATTCCATTTGCTCAGACATTCTATTTACGCTTTCAGTTTGTTCATTTTCACCTTTCTTTACCTCTTGTTTTTTCTCCTAATTGTGATGCAGCCTTATCTATTGCGTCCTTAACCTCCGAGTCCAATAGTAAACCTACAATAGAAGGCGCTGCCTCTTTCTTTAAGTCCGCTATTAATCTTTTCTCATTTAAAGCTTTAAAAAGGGTATGTAAAATAGCCCAAATGGACCAAAATGTAACAGGAATCCTTTCCCCTTCTCGAACATCTCTTTCTACAATATTTTACTCATTTCCAATTATCAACATCTAATGCCCCATCAACGGGGAACCAAGGATTCCATTCCCTAACTACATCAATACACATTTCTATGTCAAAAGAAGAAATAGTTACACCATAAGCAGCAAGTAAATATTTTAGCATATGTAAGTACGGAGTAAACTTAACTTGTTCCATCACCCTGTAATTAAAAGTACTTACCTGAATATCCCTTCCTGTAATCAACACTGCAGGGTCCAAGTTTGTGTGCCAGTTGTCAATGTCTCAGGCATTGGGGTCCCTGGGTAAGGGTCGCAAAATCACCAGGACACAGGGGTTGCAGAGTGCAAACAGCATTTGCCACTGCATGCTGTGCTTTATTGTTAGTGGGTATTTAAAGACAAGCAAGTATTATCTTTGCCAAGATTTATTCAGGAGACATTCACAAAAAGAATTTCAACAGATACAATTTTGCTTAAACTATGAGATAAGTCTTTGTATATTTTTATCTAAACTATTTTAGAGCAAGCTCAAACCATTTCCCCCTACTCTGGAAAATGCTTGGCTAGCTGTTCGTCTATGCATAAGTAAGCAGAAGAGCTACTTCCTCAGCTTTGAGACATGATAGCTTTGAGATAGGGAGAGAGAACATGTTCCCTCTCTAGGCCGGCATACCAAGAGCTTTCCACATACACAAACACAGTCCTCAGATAATCCTGAGGCCGGAGCCAGCATCATTCTGCCCTTCCATCACAGACCCTGAGTCTTCACAGAGATTGTCTCACCAACTCTTCTATTACTTTAAGCAAAAACAAAGCAAAGCAAAGCAAACAAAATAGACATTATCGTTAATTAAGCTGCCATTAAAGATTCTAGGCACAATTATACTGTTAAATGATGTTAGTAAATATGTTTTGTAGATACTGATCACACATGTGTCACAAAAATATCCATGGATTCATAACTAGAAACTCTGAAGTGTAAAGTATATTAAGTAGGTGAGTTTCATTAGGTAGCCAATGAAGAGAACACCACAGGGTTTTCAGTCAGGTAAAGAAGTTTATTTACTGAACTGCTGCCCATGCCATACATGGTGGAAATACATGTAAAAAAAAAATGGGGCGATCCAACCTCTGGCAAGGATGAATCTATGTGAAGGACCAGATGAGGTGTGGCTGTTTGTGGGAAACTCTGGCCACACTGGATCTGGATGTGACTTCAAGTTCTGGGACTCACCTCTGGTCAGAAGGAAAGTGGGACCAGAGGCTGACCAGGTTGTGACTTAACAGGATGGGGAGGTGGCTGCCTCCAGGTGTGCCAGATACTAGGCAACACATAAAGGGAAACTTAGCCAAGAAGTGGCTGCATAGGGTCTGCATGACCTGGGGCAGACCTAACAACAAATACAGGTAGTACTTCTGACATATGACTCCTGACTCCAAACAATTCATTCTCAGTCATGTTCTTTCTTTCTTTCTTTCTTTCTTTCTTTCTTTCTTTCTTTCTTTCTTTCTTTCTTTCTTTCTTTCTTTCTTTCTTTCTTTCTTTCTTTCCTTCCTTCCGTCCTTCTTTCTTTCTTTCTTTCTTTCTTTCTTTCTTTCTTTCTTTCTTTCTTTCTTTCTTTCTTTCTTTCTTCCTTCCTTCCTTCCTTCCTTCCTTCCTTCCTTCCATTCTTTTCTCCCTCCCCTCTCTCTATTTTGTTTAATTGGTTGGTCGTAGGGTTTGAACTCTGGTCTTGGGCAATGTCCCTCAGCTCTTGAGCTCACGTCGAGCACTCTACCGCTTGAGCCACAGCACCACTTCTGGTTTTTGAGTGGTTTATTGGAGATAAGGGTTTCACGGACTTTCCTGCCCAGGCTGGCTTTGAACTGCAATCTTCAGATCTCAGCGTACTGAGTAGCTAGGATTACAGGTGTGATCCACCAGCGCCCAGCTCTTTCTCTCTCTATCTCTCCTCTCTTTCACTCACCCTCCCTATCTCCCCTACCTCAGCATTCTCAACTCTCAAATAATGAACATTTGCTGAGTTGAACTCACAGGCTGGGAGAGCAGCTCAATTGGCATATGTGAAATTTATTTAATGTTTCTTTCTACTTCTACCACAGGTCACTGGAATCACATAATGAACACTCAGCAGCATGGCATCTCAAGCCCTTTGGAGGAGGAAAGCAAGCATGCTCACTTCATTCTGTGAGGTTCACCCTGGGAAGGTGGAGCAGACTCCTCCCTTCTCTTGCTAAATCTCAGCCCAGATTCTGCATCTATAGAGGTGATTGCCTCCAAGAGTCCCAGTTACTCAAGTGAAACAGATACAAGGCAGAGACTTAGCTTCTTGTGGTGCTGAGATTAATGGCAGCATGATTCAACATGATCCACTAGTTTATTGAGATTGGGACTTCTTAAAGTTTTTGGTTAGGCTATGTTCAAATTTTGATCTATTTATTCCTGATTGCTAACCATGATTATAGATGTGAACCAGCACATCAGACCATTCAAAGTTCTTTATCCCACATGGAAGACAAGAAATTTATTTTACCAAATGACATACAACTAGACAGACAGCAAAAGTAAGTCCTTAATTCTGGTTAAGATGTGTTGTTAATGTGAAACAAAATTACTTAGCAAAATATCTGACTACTGTGATTATACTTTCAAACTTACCCTACACTTTAATATCAAATCACTTATATTTAGCCAATGATTCACTCAAATTACCTGTAATCATTTATGTCTGTCCTATCTTCTAGCAGTAGGGAGAACAGGAGCTCACACAATTAACTAAAGTGGTAGAATTTGAGAGGATCACATATCTGAATAGGTCTAGGAAAAAAAGTATCAGCGATATCAACCTACTAGGTAGGGATATTGGAATGCAATCATGATCCCTGCTTTTTGGGCTGGGTGCAAAAATTGCTACTCTATGCGTAAAGTAACTTAAACTAGAAAGGAGTGGTGGAGTGACTCCAGTGGTGGAATACTTATCTAGAAAACAACATCAAAACTCAAATCAACTTCCTAAAGATAAAATAAGACGAGGAAAGAAAGAACAACTCATACTGAGCATGTGTTCATTGTAAAGATTTACACTAAATTATTGTAGTTATAAATGCCATCATTTATTTCTAGGAGCACACACATTTTGTGTCAAGACTAAATGAAAAATTAACACCATATATATAAAGCTTTGGTAGAACACAGGTTTAGCTTACAATGGTGAACACTTAAGTTTGCATGTGCAGTGGTGTTGCAGGGTGGTTAAGGTTTATCTAAGCCCATCTTTTTGATGGACTTGACATGATGAAATTACCTAAACATACATAACCACATACAGTTCACTGGACAGATACTGCTGATATATATATATATATATATATATATATTCCACACACATGTATGCATTTATATTTTAAGTGACAGGTAAATAAAAATAAAAAAAATATAATGAATACATTTAGTGAACAGATAACTTTTCCAAAGTATTACTTTACCTGAACCAGTTCATTTCGTAAAGTCTCCAATGCTAAATCACACTTTCATGGCAGCTGATCCCCTTCAGCTTTTTTGTGAAATTGTTTTTTCTTTGTTTTACAGGTGAAAAGCCTGCCAATAAATATACTTTCATGACATTCCTTTCTTTAGAAAATGCAAAGCACGTTGTGTTATCTGGCTCTTTATGTATCATCAATATAACTTTTTTTATAATTTCAAGTACATATTGTCTAAGATCTCACTCATTCTCTTCCAATAGTACCTATGGGAAGGAGAAAATGAAGGATTATTCTGTTACTTTGAGAGTTTCTGTTATTAATAACTGCAATAAATATGAAAATGAAACTCTGAAATTACTTAGAGAGGTAACTTGAAAGTTAAATTTCTACACGCTTATGTTACTCCCTCAACTAAAAAACAAAACTTAAAATAAGTAACATTTTTAGGTGGGTGGCAGTGGCTCATGCCTAAAATCCTAGCTACTCAGGAGCTGAGATCTGAGGATAGTAATTCAAAGCTAGCCCTGGCAGGAAATCCATGACACTCTTACTTCAAATTAACCACCAGAAAACCAGAAGTAGCACTGTGGCTCAAGTGGTAACATGCTAGCCTTGATCTGAAGAGCCAGGGACAGCGCCCAGACCCAGAATTCAAGCCCCTTGACCAAGAAAATTAAAAAGGAAAAAAGGGGGGGAAAGTAATATTTTAACGCTAATGTGCATATATACACAGAATTTGTCTAGAAATAAAACTATAACAGCACCTGGACTGGCAAAAAAAGAGATTAAAGTGAAATTGCCTTCAATAATTCATTTAGACGATCTAAACTGAGGGCAGGCTATTGGAACTCACATCACTAATGGAAGAGGTAGAATTTGAGAGGATCACAGATCAGAACCAGTGTGCAAGGAAAGTAATAAGAGTCTCATATCATCCTAAAGGTTCTCATGTTGGAATGCATTTGTGATCCCCGCTACTTGGCAGACAGAGGTGAGGAACTTAGCCTGTGTTCAGCCCTCAGCAAAATGGATAACCTATGAACAAAGTAAATGAATCGAAAAAGGATTATTCTAATGGTAGAATACTTGTTCAGCAAACAAAATATATAAATTCATACTCATTTCCTAAAAGAGGAAAGGAAAGGGAAGAAAAGAAAGAAAGAAAGAAAGAAAGAAAGAAAGAAAGAAAGAAAGAAAGAAAGAAAGAAAGAAAGAAGGAAAGAAAGAAAGAAAAGAAAAGAAAAGAAAAAAAAGAAAAGAAAAGAAAGAAAGGGAGGAAGAAAGAAAGGGAGGAAGAAAGAAAGGGAAAAGGAGAGGTATAAAGAAAAAACTCAACATGTGTTAGATGTTAACAATGACCCTAAATCATTTTAGCTTTAAATGCCTTCATTTAATTCTGGGCAGAGAAATTTTGTATCAAGCCTGAAAAAAACCATAGCATACCGCATACAAAACTTGGGTTAAATACAGGTCTGCCCTACACTGTTAACAGAACCCCAAACTAGACTAAGGCATCTAATAGCTATCTAATTTTTGTTGTCTTTTGTCAATACTGCTTTCTTATCATATTGATTAGTATGAATTCTGTGACCATTATAAAATCACATTTGTAATAAAATTTCCTAGGTGGGAACTTCAAGGATGAGGTGGTGTGGGGTTTCTGGTGGAGCCGTGTCTGGTTCAAGGGAGGAGTTGGTATTGGCACAGCCTCTGTGGTAAAGCAGGGCGGGGCTTTGAGGGTGAAAGCCAGTCTGTGTAAGGCTTTGAGACAGCAGGGAGGGGACAGGAAAGACTAGACTTGTTAGGAGCAGGGTCTCTTGTGGAGAAGGTGGGACTTTAGGATGGAGACTGGCAGGTGGATGGGTTTTCAGTGGAAGAAGGCATGGTCACTGGGGAAGAGGCTGTTTGAGGCAGAGCTTTGAAAAGGAAGAACAAGGCTACAGAGGAAGAGGTTACTTAGAGGAGGGGTTGTGGTGTAGCACTGTGAGCCCTGGTGGGATATGTAGGGTGAGGTTTCCCATAAGACAGGGAAGATAATGAAGGCAAGAAGCTGACAAAAGGTGGGGATTCTGGTGCAGGAATGCAGAGCTATGAGAGAGAGGCTTTTCAAGGTCTGTGAGAGGGCAGAGTGGTGCTAGAAAGAAGTGGGCTAGTAGGGGGCGGGCCTTTGGGAAGTGTGTTAGGGTGGAGGTGGGGTTTCTGGCAGAGCAGGATGTAGTAACAATGTATGGAGGAATTTTTCAGGACCAGAGCTTTGTGAGAGCAGAGATAGGATCCAGTGGACTAGATTAGTTAGGACAGGGTTTCTGGTGTAGCCAGTTACCACTTCGAAAAGAGCAGTGAGTTTGGGTGGGGATTTCAGTGTTGCAAGGCAGGACATTAGACTTGGACAGGGTTTCCAGTGGGGCAAGGTAAACTTCAAAAAGGGATTATGAAGGGACAGGGATTTACAGTTGAGCCTGGTGAGGCTTCCAGAGGGAGGCCAACAGATGCAGTAGTTTGCAGTGGAGCAATGTGGGTGTCGAGAGATGGGATAGTGTGGTGGGGGTTTTCTAGAGCAGGTCAGGGCTTGGAGCCATGGGGTTAATTGGAAGAGGGACTTTGAGAAGGAGTGGAAGGTCTACAAAGGTGTAGAGTAATTATGGGCAGGGTTGAGTAGGGTGTGGATCTGTGGGAGGAGCCAATAAGGGGAGGATTCATCACGGGAACAATGAAGCCATTGAGAGAGTAGATATAGGAGGTAGAGAGGCCCATGGTGGAGCAGGGCTGGCTTTCCAAGCAGGAGATGGGCTGTGTGAGAAGCTTCTGGTCAACTAAGGGGGGGCTACAAGGGCAGTTATAGAGAGGTGGAGGGATTTTGGTGTAGCATGAAGGGAATTGTGGGAAGAGGTAGGTTCAGGGCTGTGCTTGAAAAGTTCGGCTACTTAGACTAGTTATGGATCGAGTTTCTGATGAAACCAGGAGGGGTCGAGGGAGAAGTTTGGTTGGGAGTGGGGTATGAAAGGGACGGGAGGAGCTTGGAAGTAATAGAATATGGGAGTAATGGGACTCTGAGGGAATAGAGTAGTTAGGGACAGGGTATCTGGTGGATGAAGTTAGGAGTAGAGGGAGGAGCCCAATGTAGGCGGGGTTCTTGGTGCAGCAAGGTGGATCTTAGGAGGAGATATGGATGTGGCTTGGTTTCTGGTGGTGCAGAGCAGGGATTCCAGGAAGGGGTGGAGTGGAAGAAGGATTTCCCTGTAGCAGAGGAGGACTTTCAGGAAGGATTCTGGTTGCAGTCAGGCCTTTGAAAATTTATAGCAGGACTACCAGGGGGTAGGTTAGTTAAGGTTTGGCTTTTTAAGTACCAGGCTGACTGGAAGTGGGTTTCCAGTGGTTCCAGTCAAGTTTTATGGGAAGGGGAGATAGGAAAGGGACAAGACTTAGTGAAGAGTGGGGCTACAAAAAATAAACAATTACTCTAATAGGAACACCATTTTCAGTCAGTGTAGAATTATATTACTTTTATGTATGCGAGAGATATTGGAGAAAGTAAGCAAGTAATAATTCTTTCCTATTGAATTTTTTTTTAAATTCCTGTTGAGTGAAAATAAAACCACAGGTCACATCAGGCTCAGAGGCCCACAGTAGACCAAGAAATATGAAGCACTGGGCTGTATTCCCCAGCACAACCTTTAAGGACTACAAAAAAAAATTAAAATATCTCACTTGGTCATAATGGATATTCTATTATCTTAAAATTGTGAATGAAGGGCTGAGAAGGTGGCTCAGTGGTAGAGCGCTTGCCTTGCATGCTCGAGGCCCTGGGTTCAATTCCTCAGCACCACATAAGCAAAAAGAAAAAAAAAGCCGGAAGTGTTGCTGTGGCTCAAGTGATAGAGCGCTAGCCTTGAGCTGAAGAGCTGAGGGACAACGCCCAGGCCCAGAGTTCAGGCCCCACGACCGGACCCAAAAAAAAAAAATTGTGAATGAATAGAACTTTTACTCTGACCGTTTTAGAAATCCTAAAACTAAGTAAGTGATAATGTTTTAAATTTATATAATATGGGAAGTATATTAAAATAATTAGGAAAATATAAAATTGTACACAGAATATTTGTTGTCCAGCATCAATTTTAATCTAAAAGAATTTAAAACCAGAAAATTGCCATATAGTGAGATTGCAGCATGGTTTCTTTTCAGTCATCAAAATGGTGACTTAAGGAATGTGTCTTCATCATTGGATGCATCGATGTTAAAACATATTTTAAAATGTGAAGCACTATACAGACCCTGAAGAAACTCAGAGGGATCTGTGAAATGAGGTTGGAATAAAATTAATGAATAGTTACAGTAAGAATTGATCTTCACTAGGCACATAAATATTTTCCAGAAGAAAAGACTACATTGAAAAATAAACAAAACAGTGAAAAGGAAGCAGGCAGGCAGACCTTGAAATACACATTATCCAATGAAGAATATCTAGTGAAGCATGATTGCAATAATCTTTTACCTAAGTTACAGTACTGATCTATGTTCTTCCCTAATGCCAAGTAACAAAGCCATGAAAATGCAGTAATAATTTTAAGACATTAGACTTTACAGAAGGAATTCAATGAATGTATTTCTAGAAAGTAAAGATAGATGTCTGAGATAAAGAGTAAAGCAAACATCCCCAATTCTTAGCCCTTCGAGGTCAGAGGGGTACAAGCCGAAGCACAAGGAGAATGGACAGAAGTATAGTAATGCATACCAGTAGTTCCCAAGATGCAATGATGAATATAATAGGGGAGAAAATCAACATGACCATCACAAGACTTAGCACTGGAGAATAGAGAAAAGAACAGTGAAAATCCATGGAGAATCACAAAGAATGCCCTTGCATATTTGACAGAAGTGTGCATTGTATGGCATTGAGGTCTAAAATATGTGTAGGTATTATAGGAAACTATTTGTGCTCATATGGTGCCTCAAGTAGTGATAAACTTATGATTTACAGGACATTGAGTAATAATAAAGGTCCTGTTTCAGTAGTTTAGAGTTAAACCTTGATAAATTCTGTTTTTAAACACCTAACACCCTATAAAACCAAGACAAGAAGAGTTCAAAAAATCAAATCACATAATGTGTATGCAAAAGGATTACATTATTAAGGTAATCTTTAAACAACACACAATTTTATGTGACTAGTCCTGATTATAAATGATTTGTTTTCCATACAGATTTTAGATGCACAAAAACAACAAAAACAAAACAAAACAAAATGAAGAAATGACACTTGGCAATAGAGCTAGATGCCAGTATCTCATCTCATGAGGCTGAGATTGTAAGACCATGGTTCACAGATGGCTGGGGTAGCAATCCACGAGACATTTATGTTCAATTGTTCAATCAAACACATAGTGAAACCTTGGTTAAAATAGTACAGATTCAGTCAGACATGAGTGAAAAAAAACAAGCAAGATTTTGAGGCTCTGAGTCAGTTTCATTGCTGCACACACGTGCACACACGTGCACACACACACGTGCACACACACACAAACACACACAGCGAATATTAAGAGTGTAAAAAATGAACCTATCTTACAGGACTATCCTAAGTATATATTAATTAATAAAAATGAGGGAAACCATAGAGCCTATGTTTCTTTGAGTCTGGCTTCCTTCACATAATGATTTTTTTCCAAGTCTTTCCATTTTCTTAAGAAAGGAGCTATGTCATTCTTTCTCATACAAGCATGAAATTCCATTGTTTATATATACCACATTTTCCTGATCCATTCATCTACTGAGGGGCATCTGGACTGGTTCCATATCTTAGATATGGTAATAATGCTGCCAAAAACATACTTGTGCTGGTAGTTTTAGTGTTTTATTTTTTGGAGTCCGGTCGTGGGTCTTGAACTATGGACATGGACGCTGTCCTTCAGCTCTTCAGCTCAAGTTTAGCACTCTACCACTTGAGCCACAGCGCCACTTCCGGGTTTTTTCTTTTTGCTTATGTGGTACTGAAGAATTGAACCAGGGACTCTTGCATGCCAACACTACCACTGAGCCACCTTCCCTGCCTGAGAGAAGATATTTTAACTTATTTTCTACACGTAAATTAATATTAAGCAAAGCTATTTAAAATAATTACTTTTTTACTCTTTAGAGGATGAGTATATTACTCTTGGATATCTTTGAGGAAAAGAGTTTAGACTCATTTCAACTGATGCTTTGCATTGAAATTACAGGCTAAACTGTCTTCTTCATTAAACAAAAGCTTCAGTTCTTTCATATTAGAATTATAAAATCATAATACCTGAATGGTGATTTGTTTTCCTTTGCTATTTTCAATTCTATTTTTCATCCATTAGCTATCTAGAGATAATTTCGACAAATGCCCATGAATGGGAATGCTGGCTCTAGAGCTATGTACATTTGACCATACAAAATGATGCTAATTGAAATGGACTCCAAGACATGGAAACAACAATTACTTTTTTTTTCAGATATCAACCTTGATGTCGGTAAAGAAGTGTAACTAGATGTTATTTTATTTCATTTGTCTTTGATTTATCTCTGGACATCTCTGTCTTGATTCTGGTACCTTCCATCTTGTATATACATTATCTGATTTGGAGAAGGAAAGGGAAATAACATAATGATGAAAGAAGTGACCCATTGCAACAATGATATTCACAAGACAATATACCGGCAATGAACTTTACAACTTTGGGGTGGGGGGTATGGTTGAGGTGGGAAAGGATAGGAGAACAACAATGGAGTGGGTAACATTATACATCAAGGAATGTACCTTACTCATGTAACTGTAACCACTCTGTACAGTACCTTTAAATAAAATAAAATTTAAAAAAGTGAACCTACCCTAGAAAAAAATATCCCTTTCAAAATAACCCATCTGTAATAGTACTTGTGAGGGATTCTAGAGTCAAACTGTTATACCTGGAAAGGGATATATTGGGAAGCCATCTCAAACAGTAATCAAAAGGCTGAGAGCTGTGCTCTGGAAAGGTCAAACAGTTAAGGGAAGACAGGGGTATGGGTTATTACCTCAAAAGTATTTAAGTTAGAGCTGTTGGACACTAAAAGTTTAAGACTTTGGAAACAAGATGGATGTCTGTGCTATGGTTGTAATGATTATTGCTCCCTTCTGCTCCTTAATAATAAGGGATTCAATTATCACTATGTATACAAACAATACCTCAGTTAATAATTGTAACCACCAACTAGATTGATGCCTCAGTTTGCGGACATACCTGTAGCCACTCATTACCCCACCCTGTAGTAGAATGAATATAAAGCATTTAAAACAGGATTTGGGGATCCAGAAGCTGGCAATGAGGCTTTGGGTCCTCTGGTATCTTCTTTCCTATCACTTCCTGTGATTTCTCAGTTCTTTGGCCAGGTATCCCATCATCTTTGCTGTTTCATGGCTGTGGTTAGTGACAGTACTGATATTCGGAACACCTCAAAACAAACTATGGAAAACACTTCCTCAGAGAAGATTCACAAATGTATAGGAGCACCTGGAAAGAAACCTAAAATCAGCAGTCATTCTGTGATCCTCTAACAAGAAAGTATAATTCTGGTGTACCTTTACTTCGGATATATATAAGAGATGGACAATTGTCCCTTTTGTACATTTGGTATTTGGTATTGCATAAATTTTCAGAAACACATATACATTGTGAAATAATGTTATTTATTTCATAGGTCACAAACCTGGTCACTGGAGTGATGACCCAAATGTCTTATCTCAGTTGCCTGATTCAGACTTAGATGAGTGTGAATTGCATAATTGTGAACATTTTTCCATGAAACTTAACAACACAGGTCACTCCATACCTCTAAAGATTTTACATATATTATAGTAATACACACCTAAACTGGTCAGCACTCACAGCACATCGGTGTGTTATAATTGTCTTCAGATCAGAAATATTCTAGAGTTTAAAGTAGAATGATGGGCTGTACATTTTCAATGGAAGAGTGATGATCACCCCCTGCAATTATTCTCAGTGGAAAATCCTTCCTATACATTTTACTGACTTAGCTTCTACTCTGTGCTTTACCATTATCAGGGAGGGTCACATTGTATAGAGCTACAATACTGCAGCAACCTTAGCTGTCTTTGAATTTTACCTCTAATCTTAATACCAAGGTCAACTCCGAAACTCTAATCACATCATTAGTGGACACCTGAACTTTCCAAGCTTGGTGAAAAATTCAGATATCATTGCTCATTGCCAGTGTTAAAGATCTCACTCTATAAGATTTATTGTGTTTCTTCTTGTATTTCCAACACTGCCTTAGATGTTGGTTTTTGATATAGAGCTTTTAGTTTGCATTTGATTTATGGAAGTGTTAGTAATGCCAGTTGAACTGCATATATTATAATGTAAGTAATTTGATGTTTTGACATATGAATTTAATTTTGGCAATTGAGGAAGTCAATGCACATCACTCACAAAAGTTTCTTTATATGTACTGGTATTGCTTTATTGTGAACTTCCTAAAAGCCAGTCATAGGAGCACATGTCCTAATCCCATCACTTCTGTCACTGAGATGAGTCTTGAAATGTCCAGACGACTTGGCACTTCATAGTGAGAAAGTTTCTACAATGAAGGGTGAGAGAATAGAAAAAAGAGCAAATGAATCTTCCAACTGTTTTGTTACATGTTCTTTACACTTAGCCATTAAGACACCATAATAGTATTTTTATAACTTCTTACCTACTTTTTTCCTGTTCTGAGATGTTTTATTTATGGATCTCTAAGAAATCATATAAGAATCATAAAATAAATCTATAAATCATATAAGAAATGTTAAAAAATAGTTTGTTAGGGATATATAACCTAAAAGGAATAATTTCAGGAAAGTATTAAGCACATAAAATGTAATGCACACCTAAAATTGTCTCTTTATTTAAAACTTCAGCAGTTTTAGTTTATTTATTCTAATAACAAAGATTATAAATTGTTACAATAGTATTCCAAATGCAACACAGAACTAGAAAAATGAAGGGTAGCACTAAAGAATGCTACTGCTACTACTAATCGTGTAAGAATAAAATTTAGGCAAAACTCCTTCAGACTAAAAGCCACAGGACAGCCCCAACATTACTTTGTTTCATATGAAGACAAGACCTTTTTTTGTAAAGATAAGTTTTCACAGATATTAACAGCAGTTGGGTATATATTTCTTAAGGCCTTCAGGAAGGATTCTCTGACAATGTTGATGGAAGCTGACTTCTTTGGGACCTACTACACAGTGTGCAGTCACCATTCCAAGCACTGCACCTGCATTAGGGTAATTTTCGTGCTCAAGATAGTTCTTCCAGTTAGGAAATGAATTAACTATTTTATTAAAAACAGAAGTAGGCAACAAGGCCAAACAAATTTCCCAAGTACCAAATACGGATCAGCTGCAGAACCATAATTCAAATCCAGGTTTCCACCAGGCATATCTGAGGATATTCTGTAGGTTTCACATTCATTACCTTTCAAGATGTATGGAGCAGATGAACCCACAATATCTTCCTAATTATGGTTATAATGGCAATAACATTGCTACAGAATATACACATTTTTAAATTAAAAGGGTGTGGGTAATGACATTGTAGGTGATCTTTATACCAAATAAAGACTGAACCAAAAAGAAAAGTAAGGGGCTGGGAAGGTGGCTCAGTGATAGAGCGCTTGCCTTGAATGCATGAGGTCCTGGGATCAATTCCTCAGCACCACATAAGCAAAAAGAACAAAGTTGAAAGTGGTGCTGTGGCTCAAGTGGTAGAGCACTATCCTGGAGTTGAAGAGCTGAGGGACAGCACCCATGCCCAGAGTTCAGGCCCCACGACCGGACCCCCCCCCCAAACAAAATAAAAATAAAAGAACCTAGGCCGCAAATTTTAGTCATAGTACTAGCACTCATATAACATATATATATATATATATATGTGTGTGTGTGTGTGTGTGTGTGTTTGTGTGTGTGTGTGTGTGTGTGTGTGTGTGTGTGTGTGTGTATACACATATATATGCTTACTAAAATATACAGTGAGTTAATTTGTCGAACCTGGTCATAGATTAAACATGAGGTGTGAAAAAGTATGTAAGTCTGAAATGACTCCAAGGTATTTTGAGAAGACAGCTGGGAGAGTTATCACTTAATCAAATAGTAATGAGGGATTGGTTTGTAGATAGAGATCAAAGCTCACTTTGGGATATTTTGAGTTTGTTAAAATCAGTTGTTAGGAGTTGTCAGTAGACAGGATGCTATTAAGGACTTGAATTAAAGTAAACAGAGATGGAGAAAAACTACAGAAATAATTACTGTACTCAGTGGTAAAAAAAAAAAAAACATGAGAAGGAATATTACAGAGCTAAGCCCAGGGATACCCAAATATGTAAAACATGACAAATGAAGAAAAACAGTAATAAGTATGTAATGCAGACTTATATGGGTAGGTATTTTTAATGTTTAAGGGCTATGAAGTGATTGTGTGAAGACCTAAAATTTAAGAAATTCGTAAGTTCAACTATCCTTTGGGTCAACCATAGCTGATAGTTTAAGTAAAACGGAGCCACAATAGTGTGTCTTGATTTACCAAAGTGAAAATAGGTCAATATTTGGAAAGCCAATTTTTGGACATGTCGTTGGAGTGGCAATTACTGCAGTTTGTTCAACTGTCAGTAGAAAGCTACAGGTTTAGCACAATGATAGAAATCTTTCAGAGATCTGGTAGATTTTCCCTCTGACTTCAATTTCCCTTTTTTTCTGAGAGCTAAAATATCACTACTGGAAACCTGTCCAAATTGTGCCTTTGGCAAGTTAACAGATAGTCAGTCTATCACTTGCCCAAATAAAAGAGAATTGGAACAGGTTTACATTGAGCACTCACAGTAGACGGGTCTCTGGACTTTCTCAGGAAAAGCCTTCTGCCATTGTGGGATGGATAGGGCTGGATAACATGCAAAATAGACACCATAGATTGAAAGTATTCTGCTAAGTTACCACGTGAGATAACGGAAGGTTTAACTGCATTGTATTGACTTTTATGAATCAGTTAATCAGATTCTTCATGCCATATGATTTTACTGGACTGTAAAATGCATGCTTATTGCATTTCCTTTGTATAACATATAGTATGTTTTGAAATTTGGTATAAAACATTTGTCTTTTCATTTATTTATTTTTAATATGTATTACTCTAGTTTTCAAGAGTAGGGAAATGTCCTGGAACTTTGTAAATTGATGTCATATGTAATTTATTTTTTTTAATTCTTATTTATTGTCTATTGTAGCCCCCGGCTATATGTAATTTAAACTGTAGTTTTCTTCAAGTGTATCATCCTATGCTGAAGTTTTTTTCTTACAAGCTTTCTAATAAATATGTAGTCTATTCAATTTTGAAAAGTACTGCTGTACCTCCCGCTTATTTGTGGCATTTCTGAAATCCAAGTTCCTCTGTGTGTCAGGGTGGATACTTTTGCTTGTAACAGTTTTGTTATTGAATACATAGCATCTGACTACTTAGGGAACAAAAGATGTGAAGTTACAGTATCCCAATAAAGAACTTCCAGGACAATTCAAGGGCAACTCATGTACTCTCTATGTAGGTGAATAAGAGCAAAGAAAAAAAGTCTTATACATGAAAGTGACTGGGAGTGTGTGCACATAGTTATTCACTTATTTATCTGTTGTTATAGTTTTATATATTCAATATTATTCATTTTATATATATATATATATGTATATATATATATATATATATATATATATATATGATCACAATTTCCAAAATCCAGAGAACCACATCCATGGGCATCGCTTTCCTATGTTGCTCTTTGGGTAATAAGAATGAAACCTGGGGGGAAGATGGCGGAGGAGAAGCTGGAATCTGAAGAAGCTCTAGCATAGAAAGCAGTTTTAGAGTTCCAGTGAACAGTCCTAAGCCAGAGAATCACACCAAGTGTGCCATCACAGGACAGAGAGTTAGACAAGAGGGGGGAAGCCAAGGCAAAAAGACACATCTGAGCGCCTGCCAGCCACCGCGGCGGCGGCGGCGGCGGCAGGGTCGCGGCACAGCTGGGGCCATAACTGAGCGCTCACACAGAGAGTCGGGGACTAAGGAGCCAGACACAGCAGGCGAGCGGATTCTACTCAACACCAGCAAGAAATGACAAGGAGCGGACAACTTCATCCTGCAGTTCCCAGACCAGAGACGACCCAGGATCCAAGACTCCATGTGAGTAGAAGCCCGACATCCTCACTCCTTCTCAGGGAGCGGAGGAGGGAAGGCCACCCCTCCCCCCCCAGCACCGGAGATCTCCGTCTTGGATACCGACAAAGCTCGGAGGAGCTGCCAGCTCCAACCCAGGCCTTGGAATAAAACGAGTCATTTAGCAGGTCACAAGAACTTAACGGCGGCGAAGTGACCTGCCAGACTCGGCTCCATCCAGGGAAAAGTCACCTAGCTCAGGCACCAGCCATTGGAGTGGCATTCCTCACTGGCTAACCAGAGCCAGAGGCTGCCTCTCCCTCTAGCAGCCTCAACAATCAATTGAAAAACAGAAACCCTGAGAACGGCTCCAGGCGGGGCTCTGTTAGTTTTGTTTTTTTTTTTCACAAAATATCCCCAGGAAAAAGCTACTGATTGTTGAAAGACCTCAACTCTACCCAGAACCTAGCCTTACCACTGCATCCCCCTCTTTTGTGATTCTCAAAGCAGATCACCCTTCCATTAAACTAATCGGGGAGGGGGATCTCAAAATCTTGGGTAAAGCAGAGCATTTTTCTGCCTGTTCGAACAAACTGACTTAAGAAACCAGTCAAGCCACATGACTTCAAGCTGACCAGAGACTCAAACAAGAGGCTGTTTACAGACAAAGGGGAGATACAGGATTCTTCCCACCCCTCCGAAAAAAATCAAAAAAAAAATCAAAGAACTTTTTTTTTCTTCTCTTCCTCTTCTTTTCTTTTCTTTTTTTTCTCTTTTTTTTCTTTTTTTTGGTACCTTTTATATATATAATTTTTTTTCCTTTTCTAAAAATTTTATTAATCTTTAATTTTTGCCTTTTTTTGAAAAAATAATTATTTTCCGGTAACTTTTTTTTCCTCTTATAATTTTTATTTTAGGAATACATGAATGTGCGTTTTCCTTTCTTTTCTTGTCTTCTTTCTCTTTTTCTTTCTTTCTTAACTATCTTTTTGTTTTTTTTTGTCTAGCTCTACTGAACTTCTGATCTTTTTCTCTCCCTTTCTAATCCTTTTCACCTTTTCCTCTCTTTTGATCTTCTGTATGTGACTTAACTATTGTCCTGCACATCCTCAGATAAACCCATAGTTGACTATTACACCCTATCCCCCATTGTGTACACACTTAATCCAAAAATTTATTACTCAATTCAAAACCTCTGAGACTTAAATTCCTTAATAGCAGTTCTACCTCTTTATACCTATATAATATTTTAAGCATTTTCTTAAGTTTTGCACTTCTCCTCTATGTCCCTACCCTTCTATTAATATACTCACATTCCTCTCTAAATAGATGGTCTTTTAATCTCCATAATAATATTAATTTTTACGTTTCTATTTTTTTCTGGTCTCTTTTCATTTCCCTTTCACTTTCTTCCTTTTCTCTCTCTCTCTACTTCCATCCTACCCAACCTATTTCCTGCATTGAGATTAGGACATAGTTAACTCTCCCTGTGCCTCCCCACACCAATCTATTCCTATTTTTTACCCACATCTCTCCCTAAACCTAAAAATTTTTGGTTTTCCAAATTCTTTTCTGCAGTTTGAAACCCATTAACATATAGTTGTTTGATGTTGAATAGATGTATCTGTTGAACTAGAATGTATCTGTAGACTATTGACTGTATAAATGCAAACGTTGGTTGATGGTTGCCTTAAGATAGTGTTCTAGAACAAAACTGGTGCTATTTTCATCTCAAATGGGCAGAGTAAGCCAGAAAAACAAGAAAAATGGCAAATCCGGGTATCTCAATTCCCAATCTTGATAATCAGGGGTCAGAACAGATAATGAACAACCCAGAAGAGAGTTCCCAAATAGCGCCACAAACACTGGTGGCAAACATGATAAATGAGAATTTTGACAACTTGCAAAGGACCTTGTATGAGCGTGAAAAGGGAGAGAGAGGAGGCATCCCAAAAGTTTATACAGGAATATCATAAGCGTGAGGAAGCTACTCAAAAACTGATACAGGATTTGCGTAAACAACTTGAGAATACTCAAAGAGAAAGGGAGGAATGGCATGAGCAGGCTGAGAACACTCAAAGAGAACTGCAGGAATCCCCCGAATGGGAAGAAAGGGAACTGCAGGAATCCCACAGACGGGAGGAAGCTAATCAAAGAGTAATTCAGGAATTGAGAGACCAGGTAGAGAATACACAAATATCACTAAAGACATTCATGGAATCCATTAACAAAGAGCTGAAGGAAGTCAGGGAGACCACAAAGGGAATGCTGAATGGAACCCAAGAGAAGGAATGGGAGTCCAAAGAAACCATAACCAATCAACTAAGTGATTTGAGAACAAACACTGAACACCAAATTAAGGAAGTAATGAAATTCCTACAAGACCTAAAACAGAGCTTCAACAAAGAACTTGAAGCCATCAAAGCTGACCAATTAGAAGGAAAAGAGATAAAAAACAAAGTAGAGAGTCTTGACAGCAGGTTAGACCATGCAGAAGATCGAATCTCAGGGATTGAAGACAGCCTAGATATTATAGAGAAAGAACATACAACCATCCAAGACAAGTCCAAGAAATATAGATCTATCCAACACCTGGAAGACACCATCAGAAGGCCTAATCTAAGGATAATGTGTGTAGAGGAGCACCTAGAAACAGAAGTTAATTGTCTAGGAAATTTATTTAACAGGATCCTAGCAGAGAACTTCCCAAACATACAAAAATATAGGCCTATTCAGATACAAGAAGCTTTTAGAACCCCAAATAGACCAGACCAGAATAGGACATCACACAGTCACATTATAATCCACACAGGATCAACTCAGACCAAGGAAAAGATCCTTAAAACTGTCAAGGAGAAAAGGGTAATCACCTATAAAGGGAAACCAATTAGAATCACCTCAGATTTCTCAGCAGAGACAATCAAAGCAAGAAGAGCCTGGAATGACATATGCCATGCCCTAAAAACAAACAACTATAAACCAAGAATACTGTACCCAGCTAAACTCTCCTTCATAACTGAAGGCCAAATAAGAGCCTTCCATAGCAAAGAAAAATTGAAACAATACATCTCCACCAAACCAGCCCTACAAATGATTCTTAAAGATGTCCTACACATAGAAAACCAACAAGACCGCAACAAAGGCCAAGAAACTGCACCCAAACTGAGAATCCAAGAGCCATAGGAAGAACCCAGTTTTCGCAGCCCCCAAGAAGGTGGATAACATGGCAGACACTCCCAAATAGCTCTCAGTCCTATCTCTTAACGTTAACGGACTGAACTCTCCAATTAAGCGACATAGACTGTCTAGTTGGATTAAAAAACAAGACCCTTCTATCTGCTGCCTGCAGGAGTCACATCTTGCCCGTAAAAACAAACACATTTTCAAAGTTAAAGGCTGAAACAAAATCTACCAAGCAAACGGCCCCCATTAACAGGCGGGAGTTGCAATCCTAATATCAGATAAAATAGACTTCAAATTAAAATTCGTGAGAAGAGATAAAGAAGGTCACTACATACTAATTAAAGGATCTCTCCTTCAGGAGGATATTACAATTCTAAATATCTATTCGCCAAACAATGGAGCACCCAAATTTATCAAAGAAACACTAGTTTCCCTCAAATCCCATATAGATCGAAAGACATTAATTGTTGGGGATTTTAACACACCATTCTCCCCACTAGATAGATCAACTCGGCAAAAACTCAACAGAGAAACCGCAGATCTAAACAGCTGCATAGATCAACTAGACTTAACAGACATCTACCGAACATTTCACCTAGCAGCATCAGAATACACGTTTTTCTCAGCAGTACATGGAACGTTTTCCAAAATACACCACAATTTAGGCCACAAACCAATCTTGTCTAAATTCAGAAACATTGAAGTTATACCTTGCATTCTCTCTGACCACAAGGGAATAAAATTAGAACTCAACACCAAAAGCCACCAAAGAAAGTCCGGTATATCATAGAGGCTGAACAACACACTGCTGAATCAAGAGTGGGTCTTGGAAGAGATTAAAAATGAAATTCAAATGTTCATGCTTTTCAACAAAAATGAACACACAAATTACCAGCTCCTCTGGGACATAGCAAAGGCAGTACTCAGAGGTAAGTTTATAGCTCTGAGCTCCTACATCAACAAATTGGATAGATCTGAAACTAGCAATTTAATGACACAACTAAACCTCCTTGAAAAAGAGCAGCAAGATAAACCTCAATCCAGTAGACAGAAAGAAATAATCAAAATTAAATCAGAATTAAATGAATTAGAATCCAAAAAAACTATAGAAACAATCAACAAAACAAAGAGTTCGTTCTTCGAAAAAATTAACAAAATTGACAGATCCTTAGCAAATCTTATCAGAAAAAGGAGAGAACACACTCAAATTATTAAACTCAGAGATGAGAATGGAAACATCACCACGGAAACAACCAAGATTTAGAACATTATAAGGGAATACTTCTCAAAACTTTATGTTAATAAGTATGGGAACTTTACAGAAATGGAACTTTTCCTAGCAAATATTGACATGCCAAAACTAAACCAAGATGAGTTATACCAGCTCAACAGGCCCATATCAAGCATTGAAATAGAAACAGCAATAAGAGACCTCCCAGCTAAGAAAAGTCCAGGACCAGATGTTTTTATAGTGGAATTTTACAAGGCCTTCAAAGCAGAGCTCACACCAATACTCCTCAAACTCTTCAATGAAATTGATAGAGAAAGCTCACTACCGAACACATTCTATGAAGCCATCACAACACTCATCCTAAAACCAGGCAGGGAATCATCAAAAAAAGAGAACTATAGACCCATTTCATTGATGAACATTGATGCAAAACTTCTCAGCAAAATTTTGTCCAATCGACTTCAACAATTCATCCAAAAAATCATACACCATGATCAAACAGGATTCATTTCAGGGATACAAATCAGGTTCAATATACGCAAATCAATTAATATTATTCATCACATCAACAGGAGCAAGAATAAGAACCACATGGTTATTTCAATAGATGCAGAAAAAGCATTCGACAAGATCCAACACACCTTTATGATGAAGGTTTTGGAAAAATTAGGAATCCCTGGAACATTCCTCAACACAATAAAGGCTCTATATGACAAACCTACAGCTAGCATTATACTCAATGTTGAAAAATTAAAGCCATTTCTTCTTAACTCAGGAACAAGACAAGGATGCCCACTCTCTCCACTTCTCTTCAATCTAATATTAGAATATCTAGCTACAGCAATAAGACAAGATGCAGACATAAAGGGGATCCAAATAGGGAAAGAAGAAATAAAACTCTCACTCTTTGCAGATGACATTATATTGTATTTAAGAATCCCATAGACTCCACTCCCAAATTATTCAAGCTGATTCAAAACCTTGGCAAAGTAGAAGGTTATAAAATTAACCCCCCAAAATCAATGGCTTTTCTGTATGCCAACAATGAGAAAAGTGTGGCTGAAATTAGGAAAACATCCACATTCGTAATAGACCCACAAAAAATAAAATATCTAGCAATTAACTTAACTAAAGAAGTGAAGGACCTCTATGATGAAAACTTTAAAATCTTAAAAAAGGTAATCAACACAGAACTTAAAAAATGGCAAAATCTCCCATGCTCCTGGATTGGAAAGATTAACATTGTGAAAATGGCAATTCTTCCCAAGGGTATCTACAAATTCAACCTGAGACCTATCAAAATTCCACCCTCATTCTTCAAGGAAATAGAAGAGGCAATCCAAAAATTCATATGGAAAAATAAAAGACCCCGAATTGCAAAAACGCTCCTCAACGGAAAAACACTGCTGGAGGACTATCAATACCAAATTTCAAACTCTACTATAAAGCCATAGTAATCAAAACAGCTTGGTATTGGCATAAGAACAGACCTCAGGACCAATGGAATAGAATTGAAAACCCAGAAATGAACCTACAGACCTACAGCAATCTAATCTTCGATAAGGGAGCTAAAACAATAGAATGGAAGAAAGACAACCTCTTCAGTAAATGGTGCTGGCAAAATTGGTTAACTACATGTAGAAAACTTAAGCTAGATCCTTATATATCACCCTGCACCAGAATCAACTCCAAATGGATCAAAGACCTTAAAGTCAAAGCAGACACTCTGAAAACATTACAGGATGGAATAGGAGAAACCCTAGGTCTCCTTGGCTCAGGCCGAAATTTTCTGAATAGAGACCCGGAAACACAACAAATCAAAGAAAGGTTGGACAAATGGGATTGCATAAAGTTGCAGAGCTTCTGCAGGGCAAATGTCATAGCTAGAAAGATCAATAGAAAACCCACGGATTGGGAGAAGATCTTTACTAGCCATACAACGGACAAGGGTATCATATCTAAAATATACTTGGAATTCAAAATATTAAACCCCCCAACAACAAATCCTCAAAGAAACAACTGCCCAATATATAAGTGGGAGAAAGACTTGAAGAGAAACTTCTCTGAAGAAGAAAGAAGGATGGGCAATAGACACATGAAGAAATGTTCAACATTGCTAGCCATAAAAGAAATGCAAATCAAAACAACATTGAGATATCACCACACTCCAGTTAGAACGGCAAAAATCAAGAACTCTAACAACAACAGATGCTGGAGGGTATGTGGACAGAAAGGAACTTTACTTCATTGTTGGTGGGAATGTAAACTTGTTCAACCACTTTGGAAAGCAGGATGGAGGTTCCTCAAAAGACTTCGCGTAGAACTCCCCTATGACCCAGCAATCCCACTTTTGGGCATTTACCGAAATGTTTACAAAGAAGACCACACTAAAGCTACCAGCACAAATATGTTTATTGCAGCTTTATTTAACATAGCTATGATATGGAACCAACCCAGATGCCCCTCAGTAGATGAATGGATCAAGAAAATGTGGTATATATACACAATGGAATTCTATGCCTCCATCAGAAAGAATGACATTGCCCCATTTTTTAGGAAATGGAAAAACTTGGAAAAAATTATATTAAGTGAGTAAGCCAGGCCCAAAGTAACATACGTCCCATGGTTTCCCTTATTTGTAATATCTAGTATACGTATGAGTCAAGCGGAAAAGGTCGGATAATGTGATGTCAGGAAAATGAACACTTAGATGTATATTTTAATGTTTTTTTCTTTCATGCATGTGTTTCTAATGCATTTATAAGATTATCTCTTTGCTATATTTGATGTCAGTATAACTTGTGGAGGAGATGGGGAAAAACCAGTTGTTTAAGCATGCAGGTGGACCTGTTGCAACAATGAGAATTACAAGTTGTCATGTCCAAAATGAGATTTACAATGTTGGTGTGGTGGGGGTGGGGGAAGGATACGGCTGGGTATTGTGAGGGGAGGGTGGAGGCTGGGAAGTGATGTGAAGGGTAAACAAAGATGAGGCTGCAGTGCTTGGTAAGAAATGTACGCATTATGCTGCCCATGCAATTCTAACCCCTCTGTACAGTATGTTCACAAATAAAATAAAATAAAATTAAAAAAAAAAGAATGAAACCTGGTATTGTTCTCTGGTAGAGAAATAACTCGGAGATTAGAACATTTTTCTTTTAATATGTTGCCTGTTCCTACATCTAAAATGAGGAAGTCTGTTAATACATAATACATGTTATAATCTATTTAATATATTTATACAATGTATAATATATTCTATATTATAATATATATTATATATAATAACTGAGTATTATATATTAATAAGGAAAAATACAACAAAAGTATCTATGTCCACACTTTCCCAGCCATGATTAGGTTCAGTAGAGTTAGGTGCATTACATCTCAACAGGAAAGTTCTATTGAAGTTTTGATGACCTTGAGCTAGATAAGGAGAATTTCTGTAAAAACAGCCTCTCTTCAATCATGAGAAAAGATAAGTTTGGAAGTTTTTTTGTTTTATTTTTTTGTTTTTATTTAGACCAGACAAGGAGCCTGAACTCTGGGCCTGAGTACTCTCTGTCACCTCTTCAATTCAAGGCTAGTTCCCTACCACTCAAGCCATAACAGCACTTCTGGCTTTTTTTGGCTTATGTGGCACTGAAGAATCGAACCCTAGGCATTGTCCCTGAGCTCAAGGCTCGTGCTCTACCACTTAAACCAGAGCACCACTTCTGGCTTTTTCTGCCTGGGATTGCTTTGAATCATAATACTCAGATCTCAGCCTCCCTGGTAGCTAGGATTACAGTTGTGAGCCACCAGCGCCCAGCAAGTCCCTCTCTTTTAGATATTATTCTAAAAGCCTCCTATCCAAGGTCACTCCTAAGATAATAAATGGACATATGCCAATAGTTCCTTCATACTCTTATCTCCTGTTATGGCTATTGTGTGTCTTTTCATTGTATTCTGAACCTACTTCACAGTTCTCTTCCTAATCCATGATTCTAGATGTATTACTAATAATTACCTAAATTTTGTGGCTATAAACCCTAAATTACTCAACTATTAATTTCATTTAATTTTTTTCAGTATGATCGTGGTTCTGTACAAATCTGAGATTATATTAACCTCTTGCATCTACCTCTTGGCATGAACAGAGCCTGGGCCTAATCTACTTTAAATGCAAGAGGTTAGCCAAAGAACAGCCTACAGTATTCCTGCCTAGGAGTCAGTACAGGTAGTTGAGTGCCTGAAAGAAGCAATGCATTCCTGACATGAGAAGGGGTGAGAGAGACAACAGCCTATAGAGCAAACTGGCAGTCACAACATTTAACAACTTCTCCTTTGGGGAAACTGACTTCCTGCAAAATGGCAATGAGATAACATTAATTTTCTTATATGAAGGAAGTTGTCATGTCTCACTACATAACTCCCTTGTAATCAAAGAGAGGGTCATCCTTTTGTTTCCACCTTAGGCCCAGTCTCAGTTTATGTCAGACTTTGCTCAGACTCTATTCCTACTAGAAGGTCCCTGATGAGGAGGAAAGTGTGATCTCTTGGCTTCTGACTGGCCCTTTGGGACCTGAGGCCACTTTTAGTTTTCAACCTGTTCCTTCTGACAATGGGAAAGCTCATTCTCTTCATTGTGCCCTAGTATCGAATCTCTTCAAAGAATGTCAAGGAATGACAGATTCTGTCTGAGTGAGTGAGTTTCTCCATTTCCAAAGAGGTCAATTAATATCTGATTCTGAGACCCAGGTGAAAGTCCTTTACCAGATCCTCCAAGCTGGAGTGGATGTTAGCTCAGACTCCAAGCCATCCTCATATTTCTCTAGCTCTTTCTCATGAACCAAAAGGTTACAGGAGTTTAGTTCAGAAACAAGGAGAAATGAGAGAAGCAGAAGAACCATTGGCAGGGTGAGGAATTTAGAGATTTTGGGTGAAAAATAGGGCTCAGAAAATCTAGAATCAAGGGGCTGGGAAGGTTGCTCAGTGGTAGAGAGCTTGCCTTGCATGCCTGAGGCCCTGGGTTCGATTCCTCAGCACCACATAAGCAAAAAGAAAAAAGCTGGAAGTGGCGCTGTGGCTCAAGTGGTAGAGCGCTAGCTTTGAGCTGAAAAGCTGAGGGACAGTGCCCAGGCCAGAGTTCAGGCCCCAGGACCGGACACCCCTCCCCCAAAAAAAGAAAATCTAAGATCACTCACATCATTAGGGAATCACATCATAAGATTAGGGAATAAATGTAATAAATTACTACCGAAATTACTAATTCCACTACTCTACATTACAAGTGTTCTGTCAAAAGTTAGCTGTCCTAGCTCTATTTTGATCAGGAAAACAGAGCACATTCTTTCCTAACAAAGTTCTACTGAGTATCTTTATCCATACCCCAGGTTGTTCTTACTCTCTACTTCTCTGTTACTTTCCTTTGCTGCATGCAATCAATGACACTTGAATGTGTTATCATCTTCTAATCCATTTGCTATAAAGGAAAACAAATTATGGGGAAACGTATATCTATGGTACATTTTCTTCTATGGCATATTTATTTGATGTTATTAAGTATTATTTTAATAGTTTCATTGTTAATACTTGAGAAAAATATTTTACTATTACCAGTAATTAGTTGCACATTTTTTTGGTATTTTTCCATGTCTGTGTATTTTTTAAGCTTCTAACATCGTCTTTTCCCCCAACAGTTGCCTTCTTAAAATTGCTTCAAATTATAAACTATATATGATGGTCCTCTATGTGTTCATTGATATATTTAAATTTTGATCTAATATCTACATATTATAGGAAATCTCAACCTATTGTAATTGGTCTGAAAATCAATATGGATGTTCCTCATTAAAGCAAAAACACAATGCCACAAAATTTAGTGAAAGTAGGATTAGGTATATATTCAAAATATTTAGCAATGATACAGTAGAAACATTCACTTCTCATATACCAGAACATGTTTATAGCTATGAATAGCACATTTTCTTCATTCCCTCTTTCTGGTGCATCTAGGTTGATTACACAGCTTGGTTGCTATAGAATATTGCTGCCATGAACATGTATGTTCATGTTGATTTATATTCTTTCAATATGTATCCAATTGCAGTAAACGTCATCAACATATCTGTCTTTTTGGTATTGTGTAAACTTCCATTAAGATATCCCTATGGGTTGCACTAGTTTACAATGCCACAAAACCAAATATAGTTCCTGATTTATTTACCTCTCCAGCAGTTTATTTATTTGAGTGGTGGTAGCTATTCTGGTGTGTAAGATAGGATCTCAGTGACTTTCCTCTTTATTTTCCTTCGTATTTGCTATGTGGATATGAATCTCAAAAATTTCATTTATTTATTAAATACTTACATTTATACTTCATTCCTGATTAGTGTCTTTCTTTTTCTTTGGTATTTGATCAATTTTTAAGATTTATAACATTTGATTTTTTCCCATTACAAATACTCATTTCAGTTAGTAAAATGATTTTTTTTCATTACAGTGGTGCACAATTAACTAAAAACAACAGATTGTACATTTATATCACTGGATGTTTTGTTTGTATTTACAGCCAGGAAATTGTTTCAATAAAGATGCTGAACTTCTTTCATTGATATACTGAAAGTATAGTATCTCATATTGGCCTAAACTAATCTCAGAATTAACAGTCAGAGCCTGGGCCACCACAGTCTGGCCTAAGTAAAACCACTAACAAAGTATAAACTGCATTTAAAGAGAGCAAAGAGCTTCATAAAAGATCGAAGAAAGGCATCCCCTTCATTAAGCAAATGTTGAAGTTCACAAGCATACCTTAGGAAACTGAATATCAAGAAGATCAAAGGATAAAAGTATTTAGAAGGACAACATTAGAACTCAAAATTGGGGAGGTGGGACAAACAATAGATACCAAAGCTCAATGCTGAAGGGAAGGAGAATTTTACCGCAAACCTCAGCTGTGTCTGACTCTCTCACACAACACACACAGACACACACACAGACACACACAGACACACAGGCACACACACACACAAACACACACACACACACACACACACACACACACACACACACACACCTAGTGAGAAATCTTTGCCAAAGGACAGGCATTCTGGACTTAGACACCGAATACTCCGAAACTATCCACTGTGAGGGCCTTTACTGAAAGTACCCATTGTAAGTAGACATTTACTGAAAGTTAGAACTCAGGTTCCTGGAAAAACCGTGAAATGTCACAATAAAGTTCTGCCTATAACTCCCCTAGCAACAGCCATCAGCGGATGACAGGAAGTACCTAAAGCTACAGATTATTTTTAATTTTTAATGTTTTTTTTTTACTTTTTTATTGTGAAAATACTGTACAGAGGAGCTACAGTTACATGGGCAAGATAATGAGTACATTTCTTATCAAGCATTGTAACCTCCTCCTTTGTTTCCCCCTCCCATCCCTTCCCATTGTCCCCCCCGCCCCCCCATCGAATCCTGCTCCCCACTTCCCCTCACCAAAGTTGTAAAGTTCGTTTTTCTCCATAAGAACTTGTACATCTCATTGTTGCAATGGGTCCACCTGTATCCTTATTTAAACGATTTGTTTTTTTTCCCCTTCTCCTCCACAAATTATTTCTTTTTGCTTAGCCTGCACTCGCTAGCCCATAAGATTTTTATATGATTACCCAGTTAACAGAAGGGTCGGGGATCTCAACTCTGACCCACTGCAATGGTGACAGTTGTGAGTCCAGGCTCGACCTTGCAATAAATGACTCTAATGTGGTCACATGAGAACTGGCTCCATGGTGGTCTTTGGGGATCCTTATCTAAGCACAAGGCTAGTGTACACAGAGAACCCCAGGGGCAGCTGTATCTGGAAAAATGAAGCTTTTTTCCTCTTCTTTTTAGATAATCAATCATGATGTTGCAGTTGGCTCCACAGTTGCTCCACACCTGAGCAGGAGGAAGGAAAGGATGCCTTAGACTGCAGGACAGCCTTGTGTACCCCTGGATTTATGTGTAAGAAAGCAGTTTGTGATCCTCTAGGCAGGGGTAGCCAAGCTGAAATGGTGGTAAACTTTGCCTGGAGGGTGGCACCCTGTGAGCCCTGCATGCATGGTGAAGCAGCCTGGAAAGCCCTGTGAACATCTCCGGGATGGCCTCTCAGTGGCTTGGAGAAATTGACTCCTTTAGTTGCACATGGCAGGAGGCAGGAGGAGAGCAGGAATCCAGAAGATGTGAGAGGCACAGAAGCAAATGCACCTCTCCATTGAAACTCCTCGGTCATTCTAAGGAGGTTCACAACCCACACGTAGTGGCCACTGCACAGGTCCCCAGAGGCCCTACTTGTCTGGGGAGCAGTTCCTGGTCCTGATCCAGAGCTGGAACTTCCAAAGTGGCCCTGAGCTTGGCTGGGCTGGAGCAGAGCCTACCAGCCATGCTTCCTCTGCCCTGCTGAGTATAGCATCCTAGCAGCTGCCCAGGCTACAGCACCCACAACAGGCCACCTCCTTGGGGCAGGCTGAAGCTGTGCTGACAATTCCTGCCTGGTGCCTGCTTCAAGGCAAGAGCCAGGCCTAGCCCACAGCAGAGCTGGCCCTCACTTCCAAAGGCATCGAGAGAGGCATGACAACCACAGGCCCAGCCTTGCTGTCCTCACTGCCCCTAGAGGTTACCTATAAGTCCCTGCCTTTGTTCTTGAAATTCTTCAGCCATTGGTTGTCTCATTTTTCATTTTCTGTTTGGGTGGGACTCGAGACTTCTTCCTCTCCTCACCAAGCTAACATGCCCTAGCAAAGCCACCCTAACTGCCAATCTACCATATATTATGTGATTTTTTGTTTCTCTTCTATTTTCTTCCTCCATGGTATAACCCGTTTCCACTGTATTTGAGGTCTGTGAGCTCCAACTTGCATATACAAATTTCTAATGTGGGGAGGGGAAGGGAAATAAAATGCTGAAAGAAGTACACAGTATGACCCATTGTTACAATGAGATGAACAAGACACTATGTTGAAAATGAACTTTACTAGTTGGGAATGAAAGGTGAGAGTTGGGGGGGTGGGGAGAAAAGGGATGGCAGGGAAAAACAAAAGAGGAGGTAACAATGTTCGTTAGATAATGTACTCACTAACTTACTTATGTAACTCTAATCCCTCTGTCTACCATTTTCACAATTAAAAAAAACATGAAAAAAAATTATCCTGGAGTACATTAAGTTCAAATTTCCTAAATGCTCTGTAAATTAAGACCAATTTTAAGTGGGAAGTAGGTTCTCAGAAACATTTTTTTGTCAGTGTTTGTGTTGTGCATTATTACCCAAGTGTACATAAATTAACAGAAGGATAAACAATAGGAATAGGAGAAAGAGAAGTTCTATGTTTAAGTATAATGGTTCAATACACTGTAGAAGACTCTGCAAATAAGACAACTTTGAAACAATAAAGCCAAGGCCAGTATTTAGAACTATGGGAGTGACATAGAGAAAGCATTACTCCTAAATGGAACATGAAGGATGAGGCCACTCCCTTTCTTCTACTAGCTCTAAATCATGGTAGCTAATCATGCAAATTTGTAAAAACAAGAATGGAAGAATAATACTTAAGATTCGGAATCATTGTAGCATTCACATTGTAGCATTAACAAATATGTACCCTCTATCTGTTGGATATGTTTCACTTCGGTTATAGTGTCCTTTGAATTATGAGTACAGTGTCCTTTGAATTATGAAATACTATCACTTGATATAATCCAGTATATGCTTGCCTTTCTTTAGCCACTAATGATTTCCATTAGAAACCTTTATTGATACAATGTCATGAATTTTTACGTTTATCTCTTATAGGTTTTTACATCTCACATTTAGTTTGATAATCTTTTTTTATTATAAATTTTTGTATAAGGATTGAGGTAGGCCAGCCACCTGTAGGTTACTCCTGTAATCCTAGCTAGGCAGGAGTCTGAGATCTAAGGACCACGGTTTAAAGACAGCCTGGGCAGGAAAGTCCATGAGACTCTTATCTGTAATAAACCAATAGAAATCCAGAAGTGGTGCAGTGGCTCAAGTAGTAGGGTGCTCACATTGAGCTGAAGAGCACAAAGACAGCTCCTGATCCCAGAGTTCCAGCCCCATGAGTGACAAAAAAAAAAAAAAAGAAACAAAAAAAAAAGGATTGAGGTAGTAGTCTAAGATCATTCTGTAAATCCCGAAAGACAATAGTGCCAATATACCCATTTAAGATTCTATTTTTATTTCATAAAGTCATAGGATAGTTTTCAAAATCTATTGACCATACAACTGAGAATTTATTTTTAACATATCTGTTACATTCTTCTATGTGTCTGCTGTTGTAGTAGAACTATGTTGCCTCCACTACTAAACATGATAAAAAGATTCAAAGCTAGTATGCAGGGTGAAGCTACACCATTTTACAAGATTGTTCTGACTGACCTGTATTCCTTGAATTTACATAGGAGTTTATTGAGCAGGTGGACCAATATTCTACAGAGATATCTAGATGTTTGATAGTCACTCATATTTTGTACCTTCAAAAAACACAAGATCCCAGATATTATATATAGAAAAATGTCTTCAGAGTATACTTGAAACAACTAAAATTAACTCAGGAATTAGTTAAGATTTAGATAAAACTGTAGCATAACAAAGCTGAATGATAACAACTTGAGCTGTACAACAGAGGAAAGTGAGAGGGGAAAAAATGATGGACCACGTAGGAGCTATATGTGATTGCTATTGTGTTTCAAAAACTAGAAAGACTTCAGAGTAGAGAAGGAGAAAAATAAAGTGTCCTGAGACAAGTTTCTTTTCAATCCATCTAATAGCTTGTACTAAAATCAGTGGAAATGGGAAAAATTAAAATAGAAATTAAAGCATTGTATATATATGTTGTAATAGGAATATGATAATTTTCAAAGAAATAAGAGAGAGAATAGTTAAACTCTAAAGGGAGAAGGAATGAAGAGAGAAAAGAAGCAAAGTTAAACCTTTATCAATAACACACACAACAGTTTGGAAGTGGAAATATTCTAAATTACAATAAAAATTGCTAGCGTGGATAGAATATGGATGACATGTTATTATATATAATTTTGAAAAAGCATACTAGGAATGAAAGTCATGGTTTAAAACACTATTTGGATTATAACTAGACAGTATAGCTCAGTGGTAAACCATTGGCTTTGCATATGTGAAGCAACGGTGTGAACTCCCAAGCATTACAAAGTACACAGAAAGCACACACACAAACACACAAAAACCACATAAACACACACACACACACACCACCTACACATATTTGCAATATTGATATTATCATATTAAACGGAGGAAATTATCACAAACAGTAAAAGTATGTTAATATATGAAATAATAATATTGCTCGTAGTATTTAAAAGTTTGGTAGAAAGAAAATAGTCACAATATACTTGGATTTTAATAGATTAAGTAAATTGAGAATTAATAGAAGACATGAGAACTTTTGCAAATAAGTTTTAAACAATAAACATTTGAAACATGTGTCCTTTTATTTTAACAAATGATTGATATTACTGGTGTTTTAACTCAAGATTTAGAATATGATAGCGAGGTGCTGTATATAACGCTAGGGATGGTTATATCCATAATTATTTCACTCTGAATATTTTTATTCTAAGGCCTCATAGTTTACCAGTCTCTCCCGAATTACAAACTCTATTTACACATCCCACCATAGCTGGAAAATGGATGTCACAAATCACCATGCCGAGCTCAAAGCTTTTTTTTTTTAATTCAAAGTAAACGTACTTCCAAAAAGTGACCAAGTAATGAAGCCTTTCTTAGTAAAGTATGTGCTTCTTGAAAATACTGTATTTGTTACCTGCACAAATATTTTTATACTATAAGAAAATAAATGTATTTAGATTCACTAACCATGTAAAATTAAGAAATTAATTTTTAAATAGCCACATGTTAAATATTATAAAAGCAAAATATATGTGTCTGAATAATTTACATGGGTAAAAATCATGCAAAATTAAATTAACTGATCCTAAACTTTGAAAAAAGAATTACTCTAAAGAAAGAAAAAGAAATATTTAAGCTCAAAATTTGAAATTTAGAAAATAAAATGAAGTAGGGGCTGGGAAGGTAGCTCAGTTGTAGAGCCCTTGCCTTGCAAGCATGAGGCCCTGGGTTCGATTCCTCAGCACCAAAAAAGAAAAAAGAAAAAAGCCGGAAGTGGTGATGTGGCTCAAGTGGCTCAAGCGCTAGCCTTGAGCTGAAGAGCTGAGGGACAGGGCCCAGGCCCAGACTTCAGGCCCCACAACCGGACCCTGCCCCCCCCCAAAAAAGTAAAGAAAATGAAGTATACTCTTTAGTTGAATTAATTAAGTGTAAATTCTCTGTATATCAATTTTATAATAAAAATGAACAAAAACAGCAAAAGTACCCATTGATCAATGGCAACAGCAAAAGCATCAATAGTTCTTGTTTTGAGTGTAAAAAAATATCGTTGGAATATATAACAATGTTCCTTCCCGAAGAAATGTACTCATTACCTCATTTATGTAACTGTAACCACTGAGTACATTACCATTACAATAAAATTAATTTGAAATTAAAAATAAACCAAATAATATACCAATTAAGAATTCTTAGAAGCCATTGGTGAAAAACATTGTAAAAAATTCCCTAAATATCCAAGAAATATACTTTGATGATACTATTTAAACGCTTCAACTTCAGCAGAAAAGCAAAAAGTTTAAAAACTGTTACAAAGTAAAGTAATAAATCAGAATATATTACCATTAATAATAATCATATGATGAATTTATAGTGTTAGTCAAGTATGTAAGAAATGAGGCAATTTGCCATTCATTTGCACTTAATAAGTGAAAAGAATTTTCTAGGTCTTTTAAAATTATCATAAGTTTAATGAAGAAATTATTCTGTCACATCATATGATAATCAAAGCTGATATTAGAACAAAGAACAGATTTATTAAGATTTTGGATGTTAATGTATATACTTATTTTGGTTGTGGAAAATGTGGGGATTTCAACTTGGGGTATATTGTTCTTGCAGGCCGGCATCATATCTGTGGTTAATTTTAGGATAGTAGTTCCCTTTCCACAAGAACATGCACCTGATCTGTCCTTTTAGCCTTCCCATCATCAATGGCATCAGAGTTGCACACCAACTTTTCTAGCTTGCTACTTTGCCTGGCCTGGATCCTCAGTCCTTCCAATCTTAGTTTCTAGATAGCGCAGGATGATGGAAATGATCCAATTCACCCAGCTATAGATTGAGAAATAAGTCCACTAAATTTTGGCCTGGGTTCTGTCCTCAAGCCACCTAAGTAGTTAAGAGTACACATGTGATACCCTGGTGCCAAGCAGTAAGAATATTTTTAAAGCAAGTAGACATATATATATATAACTTAGGCTTGTGAATACCTCAGGAAAAGAATAAAAGAGCAGTGAAGCAGAGAGGATAGGTAGAATTTTAACTAGCTACTCAGAGGCTGAATAAGCTTAGCTACCTACTCGGGAGTCTGAGATCTGAAGACCACTGTTCAATCATGAAAATACAAGCGATTATCTAAAAAAAAACACACAACAGAATTGTAGCAGTGGCTGAAGTAGTAGACCACTATCCTTGGGCACAAAAGGTGAGGAATAGTTCCCAGGGACTATCAAGCCTCAAGAATGATGAATGCAAGCATGAGCATATGCACATGTTCGTGTGTACTTGTACATGCATGCACACATATACAAACACAAATGAATATTTCAATGTGAAGTTATTTATTTTTTTACCTTGCTGTACTTTATTTCCCTGTATTAGTTCACAAATTAACAAAATCAGCTAAGGACCTATTTACATAAAATTCATCATGTTTCTCTAAAATCTACTCTCTTTTTGGAAGCCTGCATTTATTTGTCCCAAAAGTAAATTATTCAGGAAGTCAATTCATCACTCTCAAGTCTATAGTATTAGATGATTGTTTAGGTTCCTCGTAGCAATATGGTTTTTTGAAATTCTGCATCAAGCAATATATTTCTTTTACTAGAACAGAAACCTCTGTCAAACAATTAATAATAGCTTATTCTCCTCCTGGCATTCATCTGTAGTTTTATTTTCTTCATATATTTCATGATCTCTCTGTGTATGCCAAAGTCTGCGCTTAGCATGTGTATACCATTCATAGATACTGAAATTGCTTTGGAATAAATAATGTTCACCCTGACTATCTTGAAAAAGAAGCATTGGTTTCTTAGCACTTTAAGTAAGAACTTGAGGGAAAGAAACAAAAGGAAAAGTGAGGAACAACTCAACACATAGATTCAAATGAAACAAAACAACCCAAGAAAACAAAAATTAATTCAGTACTCAAGAACCTGCAGGAAATGAAAGATTTAAAAAAATCAGCTATGACAAGCTTATGAAATTCGTGACTACATGGGAGTGCAGTTGGGAGGATAGTGGCTAAAGCCCAGACTGAACAGAAAGTTCTGTACACAATGCCATGCACCTGTTATTCTAAATTCCAGGAAGAATAACATGAAGTGCACTGAGACCAAGTTCATACACAAGTAGGAAGCAAGTTTCTAGCTGAAAAATAATCAGGATAACTTAGGGCTGGGGGCATGACAAAATGGTAAGAACATCCATTTAAGGGGCACAAAACACTCAATCAAACTCTAGTATTAGGGGTAAAAAAAAGCTATGATTTAAATAATTAGAACAATTGTAATACTTGAGTATTTGAGTGGAGAAAAATCCATTAGAGAGATAGAATGAACCCATGTTCCAATCTACTTTAGTGATAATATTTTGTGGTACTTGAGACAAAACAGAGTTACCTTGCAAATGAGCATGGATGTACATTTGGGTGATGGAAATACTCTACTTACAGAGGTGTAAATTAGAATTTTTGGGTAGATTGTAGTTCTTGAACTAAGAGCCTGGGTGATGTCCTTGAGCTTTTTCTCTCAAGGATACTTCTCTAATACTTTGAGCCACAGTTCCAATTCTGATTTTCTGTTAGTTGTTTTGAGATAAGAGGCTCATGGACTTTCCTGCCCAGGATGGCTTCAAACCATGATCTTAGCCTCCTGAGTAACCAGGATTCCAGGCATGAGCCGTTGACGTTTTTAATAATTCAGTAAATTGTATAGTTACAGAAGTTATAAATTATCATTGTAACCTGTGAAATATATGTGTATATATAGATCAATGCATACAGTTAGAAATACATTGACATATTTTTGCATCTACAGTAGATTTATGAAATCATCCTTCATTATAAAATAAAATGGAAACAAATTTAATAAGGAGCAAAACAAAGGGAATTTTTACACGTTACTACTTGTTGAATGGAAGATGAATTGTGAGAATCAGTTTGGGAAAACCATCTCTACTTTAACAAAATGGATAATTGCTATTAATTTCAATCAACTTTGGTGGGGGGGAGTATTGGATGAGGGGGCGGGGGGAGGCTGGGAACGGATGTGAAAGGTAAACAAAGGAGGAGGCTGCAATGCTTGATAAGAAATGTACTCCTTATCTTGCCCATGTAATTGTAACTCCTCTGTACAGTATGTTCACAAAAAAATAAAATAAAATAAAAAAGAAATAAAAAAGAAAAAAGTATAGGGAAAGGTTATATAAAGATCCATTACACTTAAATCATGATTTATTTAATGGAAATTCCCTTGTACAACTAGTTAACATAATGAAAATATAATTAAAAAGAATGGAGACATCTGATCTTAAACTGTGTTCTCTTAAACCATGAGTCAATATAATAGTTTCCTCCTCAGAAATTTTCTTTGCAGGTATTTTCCTCATAGTGACAGAAAAATGATCAATGCAATGAATATCAATACATCACATTGCACATCAGAAAGAGACACAATAAAAATCACAGTAAAAATGTTAGAATTCACCACATGATAAAATAACAGGTAGAATGTGCCAAATGCTAATTGATTATTTTTCCAAGTACTTTACCTATGGTATCTAATTTAATCCTCAGAATAATTCCATAAAGTGGAACTACTTACATTTTTAATTCTCTGATGATGATATTGAAGTCTTCAGAGTTGTAATTACTAGTACAACATTGCACACATGTAAGTGTTAGCCTGAGGTCCATCCCCGACTGTATCAATTAACCTCATTCTATTTTATGACTAAAATTCTAGGAAAAATTCCTAGAATTTTTGTGTACACTCATAATATTACATTTTATCTTTGTTAGAAAATAGGGAACTGTAATATGAAAACTTGAAGTTCAGAATCAATGTATACCTCCCTGGTGAAAGGAACTGCTAAAATATAACATTCTTGATTTCTAGGTCAAAATAGCAGAAATCATATTCTATCCCTTCACTCAACACTGCACTGCCTGGGGAGCCTAACTCTGTTTAACACTGTCTTACTGAAAGAATGACCTCCCCAATTCCTGATGGAAACAGACTGCAGGTCTTCTCGACCAATCATTTCCACATTGTAGCTCAAGTAAGTTGTTTACCATTAGAAGTATTTTGATAGTTTTTTATACCCAACATTTTGAGACAAAGGTACTACTTTAAAATGCTATTAAAGCAACACTGATATAAAAATCACCTTTGACCCCAGATAAATAATTTGCCTTTCATGTACCCAAAAATGCAGTCTGACCTATTATTAATGTTAGGAATGAGGGGATAAAAAATCATAGACAAGAAGGCCTAAGCATGAATTAAAGCCTCTCCAACTTGTGAATACAATTGGTTTAAAAAGACATTAAGGGCTGGGAAGGTGGCTCAGTGGTAGAGTGCTTGCCTTGCATGCATGAAGCCCTGGGTTCGATTCCGCAGCACCACATAAGCAAAAAGAAAAAAAACGCAAGTGGTGCTGTGGCTCAAGTGGAAGACCGCTAGCCTTGAACTGAAGAGCTGAGGGACAGCGCCCAGGCCCAGAGTTCAGGCCCCACTACCAGACTCCCCCACCCCCGAAAAAAAGATATCAATACTACTATATTTGTTCAAAATTTCTTATGATACTGAAGATTCAATTGTAAACTGTTAACACTTGAAAATAATTCATTTTCTTGGGAGTAGGAAACAAAACACAAGGTTAATCCTAATCATATTCAAAGACATTTATTTATACTACAAATTCACTCTCGTAACTACAAAGATTCTAAAAATAACTGAAGCATAGTGTAACGAAAGACATAATTTAACTTCATCATATACATTCAAAGGACTTTGCTAATAGAAAATAAATGTATACTAATAATTATCTCAGCCAATTCACTTCCATTCTTTTATTCTATATCTTTTATTTTCATAAAAACTGGCTTTTCATAAAATGATGCATAAAAAGCCTATATACCCACTTACATTTTCAGATTTTAACAATGTTTATTTCAGAAATGTCTTTAGCTGTATAGTCAATGAACTGAAATAACACTAAAATATTCAAAGGGTTTTCAGAAATTGCAAGACTCGCTCTGTGATGTTATTTATATTGGAAAGGATATTCAAAAAGCCTTATTTGTTAAAGTTGTGATAGTTACTCCCACAAAAGTACTATTAATGAAGAAACCTTTGTATGTATAATACAACTTCAAATGCATCCACAATCTGGAGGTGACACATGCTTTTTGTTTGTTTTTGCAATGTATATCTAACAAACATATCCACAATACTGATTTTCAGTAAATATGATGGGATATTCAAACCTAAAAAATACGGGGTTTATTATCTTAGTGTGAATAGATTCAAACTTACAAAGAAAGTTATTTTCAACAGAAATCCGGAAAGAGTTTATCCACCTTGAGTTTCACAGGAATAACTGGAGAGTAATAACTGTTTGGTCAAGTTGGTCAAAATTACTCTATGAGTATATCTTAAAAGTATATCCAATTTAAGAGGTCAAATACATATTTTGTACTGAGAGTCATATTACAGCAATGACTTACTACATAATTATATGTGTATTTTCTTTCCTAGCATATACTAAGAGCTTAAAGTGATCTCTTTTATCTAACTTAATGGTGTAAATGCTTTGATTATGATGATGTTATTATTTTACAAATAAAATGTACAGAAGGGTGGTTCCACTGAAATGACAGGATGGAACACTGATAAATAACAATATTGCAACATAGCTCTTTTCAGCCTCACTGTCCACATTGGCAAGCAACATTGCAACCGCACACACACACACACACACACACACACACACACACACACACACACACACACATGTGTGCACATGTACACACACATATACATGAATGCCAAATTCAGGGTTTATTGTACATAAAAGTTCAATTAAAATATTAGTGATTAGAAAAATGATAATTTGACTTATTACAAAATAATACATAATCTAATCACCACGGTTGTTACATTTTACCTGTCTCTCCACATGTGACCACTTAATTTATTTTTAGTTCATTCATTTATTCATCATTCACTAGTTTGGTGCCAATACTGGAGCTTGAACTCAAGGCTTGGCTCTGTCCCAGAATTTGTTATGTTTTTGTTTTAGTTTTCTCAATGCTAGCATTTTACTGCTTATACTACAGGTCCATTTCTAGCTTTTGCTGGTTACTTTCAAACCAGAATCTAATGAACTTTTTTGTCTGGTTTCAAAGCACAGTCATCAGATTTCGTCTTTCTGATTAGGTAGGATTAAAGACCTGAACCACCCGTGTGGATCTTAATTTTTCCTGTACATATGTAATGCACATACTTAGATAGTAATTTAAAACTGAGAGCATAGAAGCAAGATGTACAGTGATGATATTGTCCTGTCAGAAATTCAAGTTAGTAATGTAAATTTCTTCTTAAGACCATACACAAAAAATACTTAAGAAGAAACCTGATGTTGTGTGTGTATATGTGCATGTGTGTGTGTGTGTGTGTGTGTTTGTGTGTGTGTGTGTGTGTGCTGTTGCAATATGTTCCACATATAAGCACTGTGCAGCGGTGTCCAGCCATTCACAGTTATTGCATGAATATCTGCCTTGAGATACCAACTCATGGGCAATGTCTAGGTGTCCACTCTAGGCTTCATGATGAAGAGGGGTATACTCATCCTCATCCCTAGTATTCATATAAGTGGCCCTTTTGGAAAGTACTCTCCACACTGTAGTAAGCTGTAAGATAAGCACTCTACCACTGAGCCACCTTCCCAGCCCAAGGATTAAGGTTCTTGCCTGTAATTTGGTCAAAGCTATGTCTCTTTACATAGGCGACTAAAAATGTATTTACTAATTTCAAGTAAATACATAAATTCTATTTCCATCTCTTTTAAAAAATAAAAAAAAATTGTTTGCTCTGTAAATTGATTAGATGCATGGATTTTGTGGCTAGCTATGTCATTTCACATATGTATCTCTTTTCCTCTTTCTCTTTCATGGTTCTCATAGACAATATGGTTGCTCCATAATTATCCTAATTTATTTTGCTTTTATATTTTTAGTTTCATCATTTCACTTTCTGCTCTGCCATTTCCCAGAACAGCACCACATAAACAGAAAAATCCAGAAGTGGTTCTGTGGCTCAAGTTGTAGAGCGCTTGCCTTGATTTGAAGAGCTAAAGGAGAGTGCCCAGGCCGAGCTCAGGCCCCACAACTAATTTAAAAAAAGAATCTAAATACTTGATAATTCTACTAACAGATCTGACTGAAATCAGTTGAATCACATTTTTCCTGTAGAATGAAGGAATAGGTCCAGGCTAGGAAAGCAGCTACAGAAGGCAGGCAGAATGTATCTGTGACAAAACTTTGTGGAAAATGGAATCGAGGACTACTTACTGGTGATTCACTTGCACTTGAAGCATGAATCAGAACTATTGCTTGCTGATTCTGAACTATTGCTTTGATCATTATATTTTCCAAGAAGAAAAAGTGAAATTTAATTGATAGTAAAGGACTATTAATACATTTTGACTTCTCATTAAGCATCTTCAATAATCAAAATAACTTGAATGCAATAGACAGGCCTATTTTTAGATGAAAACAACTGTCTTTTATAAGATTATTTCTTTGTTGCTTTGTATGTCCCTCCCCCACAGTGTAACCCCCGCTTTCACTATATTTGATGTCAGTATAACATGTGGAGGAGATGGGGACAAACAAGTCGTTTAAGGATTCAGGTGGACCTGTTGCAACAATGAGAAGTACAAAATGTCATGTCAAAACCAACTTTACAATGTCGGTGTGGGGGGGGAGGGGGGTATAATTGGGTGGGGGGAGGGGGGAGGCTGGGAAGGGAGGTGAAGGGTAAACAAAGCAGGAGGCTGCAATGCTTGGTAAGAAATGTATGCATTATCCTGCCCATGTAATTGTAGCCCCTCTGTACAGTATGTTCTCAAATAAAATAAAATTAAATTTAAAAAAATAAAAATAAAAAAACATAAAAAAACAAGAATTTAGGTAGTCATACCAAGGACTTCTATTTTACTACTGCATTATACATTTTTTCTAATGTTGGATACCAACATTAGAAAGCTACTAGAAAGCTCTTAAAGCCCATATGTTGAATAGTGAGTTCTCTTACACTATAACATGATATTTCCCAAATCATTTACAAAGAAGGCATTGTTTCCTATTTTCTCATTCCTAGAATAAGCTGCACATGAAGACACCAAGGGTCCTCATGTTCAGACAAGGAACAAGATGAAAAAGTGAGGAATGGTATCAATTTCAAGAAAAAAAAATGGAGTAGGATCCAAGCAAATTTCTTACTATGGTGTGAAGACTACTTTCCAAAAAGGCCACCCAGATGAATACTAGGGATGAGGATGAGCATAGCCCTCTTCATATGGAAGCCTAGAATGGACATTTAGACATTGTCCATGAGTTGGTAGCTCAAGGCAGATATTCATGCAATAACTCTGAATGGCTGACACCCCTGCACAGTGCTTATATGTGGAATAATACCAGAGTGGCAGATACCAATCCCCAAATTAAAGGCCTCTGGTCCTCCTTGCATGTTGCTGCTGGGAATATAAATCGAAATGATACTCTGTTGAACCATTATATCAAACCAGGTTTGAAGAACAGCTTGGAAGAAATTGCATTTAATATTGCCAAAAGGAAAAGTATGTATCACTACCTCTTTGAAGTTGTGGAAGGCTGTACAAATTGTTCTCATAAGTCGTAATGGTTTGGTTAAGTTTATTAAATTTCAAAAATGCCAGTCCATCCTCTGTGGCCCTACACATTTTTTCACAATAAAAAGCAACAGCAATATCTTACTTTTAAAATTCATGGATTCCATGGTATTCTTCCAAGTGAATTGCCTGACTCTGATGTCAAAATGCATTCAAGAGTTTTTTGTATACATCTATAATGATTTCTGCAGAGATTGTGATTTTTTTATCAGAAATAATTTTAACTTATCTGTTGAAATGGTGCTTTTGGGAAACAAGTATATCTATGTTTGTACAATATCCATAATCTATTTCATTCGCTCCTAGATATAATACTTTGAATTCTACATTTTTATATAATGTATAGTTTCATTAATAAATGTGTCCTTTCAGATTGCATTCCATATAGAAGAAGTTTAAAATTCCTTTTTATCCTAGGTCCTTATATTATTTTATTTCTTTGGGATAACATGACAATGTTGTCTAATTTCAGTTTTGTAATGGTTATGCAATGTAAAGGCCTTTCTAAGGTGAAGATTTAATATACTGATGTCAAACTAACCTTTAATTCTATGAATTACATGTATTGTTACACTTGTATTTTTGTAATCAACTTTTTAATAACTGTTTTTATATTTCTTGCATCAGAAGAATGACAACTATAGAATACTTCACAAATTTTCATATAATCCTTGTGCAAGTGCCATGTTCATCTCTGTGTTATTGTAATTTGGGTAGACCTGCTGCTGAAGCATGAAGTACCCTCTAAATTTAAATACTTAATGATGCAATCTTTATACAGGCATATATCCATGGTTGCCTATTTGTAACAAGGAACACTTATTGTTCCTTAAATTGCGATTGATCTTATTTCTCTAAAATTCTGTGTATAGTGGAAAAGCTTATATCATTTGGTCGATTGCTCATATTTACAATTTTTTTGTCAATGACTATTTTGTCGTTTTCATTTTAAATTTGATCATACTTTGAAGCCTTTAAAGCTAAGTCCAAAGGTGATGGCTTTTCAAGTACTTATTTATCAACTGAGTTAGCTTTGTAGAGCTAATTGATTCAAAGTAAGCCTTGCTTGAGAGCTACTTCTAAACTTCTGCAGCTTAAAATTTCCCAAATTAGGTCTTGCTGGGACAAATGTCTACCTGAACCTTTACCCTTCTTCCTTGTAGGAACAGACCAACCAGAATATCTCACCCTGACAGCATAGATTGTCTTACTGGAACAAAATTAATCTTAGTTACAAGGGATCATAGAGAGATGAACAGTTCAGACAGAATTCTTCAGAATAGAAGGTATTTTATGAAAATATAATTGTTTATTATACTTATCATTTCAAAAGTAGCTAAAGCCAAGAAGGTGAAAAAATTTTCATATGCATGATTACCTAGTGTCCTGGCCTGTCTATCATCCAACCAGGCAGGAACTTACACTACTGACTCTCTATCACCAAATATTTCCATAGCTCCTGGAAAAGTCCATATGTTTCTCCTTGAAATTAGCCCTTAAATTGGTAATGTTTTAATCACAGTGTTTCCTCTTGCCTCTAGGCTGTAAATCTACAAATGGTAAAGCTTTAAGTCTAACTCTACCAAACACTGAGGTGGAGATAATGGAAGAAAACTTTAAAATAGAGTTGCCTTTGATTCCCTAACCACAACACAACAATGCAAAACAATTTTTATATTATATATACTTATATATTTTATATTTATAAATATAAAGTATGTGCTGATTTTAAATTTCACACATTGAATATTACTAGAATTGATAATTTGACAAATATATTGACACTTATTCTGATAAATAGAATGGAATATAAATAATTAGATTTAGGATATATATTAGAATATAAAAAGTATCAATGCAATATCTTCGGTATAAACTTGTGATACGTTCTATGTGTTCGTGATCTTCTGAAATCACATGGTAAAATAACAATATTGTTTTCTGCTAATCTATAACGGATTTTACTCTGATGCTCTGTTTATTGTTTTAACTCGCTGGTCCCAAAGTGTTTTTCTCCATATTTCTGAAGCATTCTTACAGATTATACCCAAATTTTGCTGATATGATGTCTAAAATCTATTATTTTTCTGAAGGACCCACGGATCCAAGGATACCAGTTCCTAGTTATCTGTATCATCAGATAACAAGGGCAAGACTTCTCACATAGGCCCATGCAACATGCCAACAGAAAATAATTGAAGACATCTCAATTTCTCATTTCCTATAATATTTCAGGACCCCACTTCCTTACAAGAATTAGCAGAATTCAATTGTGAAATGCAAGGCAAGTTAAAATGAAAGATGAGATCACAAAATCTGAGAGAAAGTACTATAATTCAAACTTTCAATTTACAGATGATCAGCCCATATGAGTCAACAAAATTACAAATGAACAAGATTATTTTTAATACCCCTCTCCTAATGATTAATGAAAGATTTTAGTGCAGCCAAAAAATAGATTCTGTAATGATAGATCCATAAGTGGCCTAACAAGGCTAGGAATACTTGATTTAGAGGTCAAATATAATTTAGAAAAACATTAATTGAGAAGATCCTTAGTGCTTCAAAACACTGGTACTTCAGTAAAATGAGGTTCTGTAGTATAAAAAAATGTTGTCATTCTCAAACCAAAGATAACCTATATTTAATCTCCTGAAAGTATATTCATTTTCAAATAAACTATTTAAAATCACATTTGCCAAAATAGCACTTGACAAGTAGATGATAGTGACATTACCAGGATTTCAAGTGTAGGGAGCTAGTTACAATAGAGTTGATTTACATACCCAGCACCAATAGCAAACAAGTTCAACCATTCATCAAAGTGTAGAAATAGTACTCCCCACCATTTGTGTTGTTCAGTAGGTGCCTTCCAGAAATGTGTTAAATAGATCAGCCTCCCATATTTCAAACCCAAATATTAGCTAATAAAGTAAATTTTATCACATAAGAAGGTACATTTTAAAAAGTCACTAATAGTTGCCTTATCATGTGTTGTTTTATATTTTCCCTATCTGTCTAACATAGTAAGAAATATGACTTTAAGTTTTGAATATGGGTACTAATGAGAAATGTGACAAAAATAAAATCTGTCTTTTATTTGTATCATATTCCTCTAAGTAGTAAATTTTAGTTTTCTTCTTTTTCCAAAACTTATAGGTAGTAGAAAAAATTATCCTATGTAAAATAAAATAATCATACACCATTTTACAAAGCAATTTATAAAAACTGGTAGTTAGAAATAAATTCTAAGCCATTTTTAAATTTTCTTGTTGACTAAAGATATAAAATCATGTCTAAGTGCTTCACATCTCCAGTCTTGCTAGTTGTTATTGCAGATGAATGAATTATGGAAATATAAGCTGACATCAGTTCAAGTATATGTGGGAGTGAAACTCCATGGAATGTATATAAACGTTTCAAAGTATTAACAGGCAGTTTAACAGAATGACTATCAGGAAATTGAAACCAGAGAGGAACAATAATAAAGAAATAGAATGAATGAAAAATGGAACACGGGGCAAGTACAGCTAGAATACTCAATGTACATATGTAATGAAGGAAGTGCTAAATCTGAATTCAATCTTGGAGAAAGAGTTGGTTGACATTGATAGAAGGAGTGACTCTGATCCAGGAGCATTAGACAATCAGATGGACATATTTAATTGTAAAACACTTGTACAACCTTTTGAAATTCAGTTAAAAAAAAACAACACACAAAAATGACAACCAAACAGCAATCTCTAGAGAGTATGAATATGACCTCTCAAAATTTTAAGCAGTTGATGAAGGGCAGTCTTTGGAAAAGCAAACAATCTGTTCAAAGAGGGCAGTTTGGGGTAGGGGAGAATTTTGACCAGATTTAGAAAGATTGTCTAAGGTTATAAATCACCTATATCTTCTGCAAATATTTTCTTCTGCGAGTGCTCTTTGTCGGAACTGGATACTCCAGTCCTGAGTCACACTTGATAGCTTGTGAAGACAGAATGGAAGAAACAAGATCAAGAACCTATTTCTCCACTGGAGAGAAAACAGTCCTCTCTGTTTTCTCTCAATCTCCTCACTACTCTATTTTCATACTTTTAACAACGTCAAGTAATTTTGAATTATATCTTTCCTTCTTTGTTCTCACAAAGTAATTGTTCAAAATAATTCATTAAATATTATTTGCCATTATTTTCTATCATGCTGTTTACTTGTTCAAGCGAGTCCATTAAACTTCCCCTTTTCATTTGGTTGCCACGAAAATCCAACAACTATGTTAATGCGGACCAACGCTAATGCAAAACTTTGTCTCCAAAAATCCAGTCCAAGAACCTATAATCACAAATATTTAGCTATAATTTTTCTTTTTTTTTACCTTGAAATCTTCTTGTGTCTAAAGTGCCCACAAAAATAAGTATTCCACCACTTTTTGGTTCAATCACTTCTAACCTCAAAGATATTTTGCTAACAAGATGCTTAGAGGAATCCTAAGAATACTCCACTTTTATCTTCTCTCTTAAAACTTTTATCTTCTCTCGTAAGAATCTCCTTAGATACCATATCAGGAACAGTGAAGTTATTCTTTGCAAAATTATTTCAATAGGTTATTTTCCTCTTGGTCTTGTATTTGCTCAACAAGATGTATGAGAAGAATAGAGTTAAATCACCAATTCCTTGGATGATATTGTCTGTTACAAAGGACAATACTTCTATGTCCTACTTCTATGTCCTCTTCTTAGCTCTTGCCTGATTTCCAATTAATCACAGGTTCTTGGCTTCAATTCTAGAGAAGCTGAAGCACCATAAGGCTTCCCCCACTGCTACATCTTCATGGTTTCTCTTTGAAAACTCTTTTATTTGGAGGTGGAATTTATTTTCATGTCTTCATTCAATTTATTCTGCATTATACTGAACCAAATAAGCTCTGTAAAATTACTTTAGGTAGCAAAAAGATTAACACAATCTATATCACTATATAGAATAGTTTTGGCCCCCTCCATTGCTGAAACCAAAACGCTTAGCTAGGTCTTCTAATATCGTGTTTTCTTACCTTTTCTATTTGCTCGAATCTTTTCTGATCCCCGATCTTTTGGGCTTATGAAATAGAAGTTTTCACTATCTCATGTTAATAAGGATATTATATTTTTGAGCTACTTAGAAATGTGAAATCATTGAAGTATCCAATCAGAATTTTTTCTGTGTTTCAGTGCTTCACGTGCAAAGACATTGTGGAAAGTATTAAAACAGAGAAGTGTAAACTCAATACGTTCTTTCATTGTGCAGGACACTTTCTCCCTAAATATTTTGACCCAAATAAGCTTTTTAAGAGAATTGCTGTTTAGTAATTAAAGGTCAATTCACAAATTTTGATGTCTTATTTTAAAAAAAACTTTGAATTTAAATTCCACTACAACCTTGTTTCACACAGTAAGAGTATATTTCCTGGGTAAGGACAATTCTCATGGGAACCTATACAGGATTTACAGCAAGGTTTGAGAGGTTTGTTTGTTTACTGTGAAAATGAGCCACCTTACCCACATTGCTCCCTCTCAGCTAAGTCTCCATGGATTTCTTTGCATGAAAGCCTATTTTCCCAGGAAATTTTAAATTTTCTGAATAGGCTAAGTTAAAAGTTAGAACAATTAAAATTTAGGTGTCATAATTTTAAAACACTTTTGAAATTCCTTTATCAGAATCTCAAATTTACCAATCCTAATTCCACGTTTATCATCAAAAACAGTTAACATGTTGTTTTCATGATATAGTATCCATGAAACTATTATTTTCCAGTGGCTTTGTTACGCATATATATGAAGGTATAAGCTGATGCGGAGCAAAATGAACTCCAAGATATGGAAAGAGATATTTATTTGCAGTTGTTGTTTTTAATGTACTATGTGATTTCTATTTTCCTTGGGTTTTTCCCCTATGGTATAACTCCTACTGTGTTTGATTTTGGTACCCTGTGTATTGTGTATACATTTACCTTAATTAGGGAAGGGAAGAGAAACAACAAAATGGCGAGATAAAGGACAAAAAGCAAACCAATGCAATAGCAATACTCAAAAGACAATATGTTGGAAATGTACATTACAACGTGTGAGGGGTTTGGGTGTGAAGGAAAAACGTGAGAAAAAATGAGAGAGGGCATAACAAGTTTGAAAAGTTATGTATTCACTGCCTTACAATTGCTAACCCACATCACTTTCACATTAAAATTAAATTTAAAAAATAAGCTGCATGAAATAAAATTTCACTGTATTGGTATAGTAAATATTATTCTTTATGTAGTAACTTTTTAAAAATTCAGTGCTATTTGGCATATAATTTGAATTAATTACCCCTTCTTTATCAGAGGCCATCAACTTGAATGTTATCCAACTAGAAAATTTTTTCACAATATACTTGCCAATATTTTCAAAAAAGAATAAATTAGTACTTTCTCATACTAAAACCGGAAAACATTTAATTCTATGGAAACCCATAACTTTTAAAAGTAAATAAGTTGTTAAGAGGACAGAATATGTGTGTTCTTCAAAATTCCTATGACTAATAACTACTCACTTTCAAATTCTCAACATTCCATACCTGAGAGATTCAAAATAGTTCCTGTTTCCGTGTTATGTAATTCTGCAATAGATGCATTTTCCAATGGGGTGTTACAGATTGAGAAGTGAACAGAAAAATAGCCACATTCTGGTATAGGATAAAACTATAAAGCACCGGTTATAATTAATTCTTCAAGAGTAAGCAATTTTTTTTATCAGATTAAGCTATTATTTCTATGAACATCAATCCCAAAATTTATGCCATAAAGTCATCCTAGACCAACAGTTTCCAACTTGTAGGGTGCACCTCAAAATTCCCTTAATTCACATCACAAATAGATTATCTGTATTGGGAAAAATATTACACCTTGCTAATGTGGTGCCCTCTGTGTTCCAGAAAGAACACCACAACATACTAGGTTGCATCATTTTTCCTCCACTGATATTCTTGCAAATATTATTTATATTTATACTTTTTTACTATCATAGATATTCAGGATGCTAAAGATTGGAAGATTACAGTTCAAAGCCCACCCAGGCAGGAAGGTTCCCTAGATTCTTATCTCCAATAAACTTCTCAGCAAAAGCCAGACACAAGTGGTACTGAGGTTGAAGTGGTAGGGCACAAGCCTTGAGCTTAACAGGCTCAGACACAGTGTCCAGGTCCAGAGTTCAAGCCCTATGACAAAGCAATAAAACAAAAACAAAAATAAAAACAAACCCAAATCCTAGCATTTTTCTCACTGTATACAAAGGCACGTAATTAAGGAAATTGCTTCCTGGGTTACATACAGGTAGAAGAAAGAAGATGTCACACAATTATTCTCTTCATACCATGTTATATTAAAGCCTCAAAAATTGCTTTTTCTAAATTTATAAATTAATATCATCAATTTCTTGGCAACTCTGTCTAAATTATTCACATTATCATTTTCTACATGAAGTTAGAATTATCTATTAACTGAGTTCTAATTATAACTCGCTTGAAACAATATGCTAGGTAAATAGAATGCAAGAAACATCTGTAAATTTGTCAATTAAACCCTCTACCTAAAAAGAATTTTGTAGTATCCTATAGAATATGAAATTACAAATGAAACCAAAATATTTTTTGAAGTCTAAACTCCAATTTAGCAAGATCTATAAAGACCTACATTAGGTAATCTTTGCTATTCCTCCAGGCTTAAGCTTTTGTAATCCTTCATCCTTTCCTTGGAATCTAACAGAATGATGATTACTTACTTTTTCAAATTTTGGATGGGAATCATGAACCACTTTGCATCTAGGAATGTTCTGTAATGAAGAGCGCATTTAAAACACAACTGAGGAGGGGCTGGGAAGGTGGCTTAGTGGTAGAGCACTTGCCTCGAATGCATGAAGCCCTGGGTTCAATTCCTCAGCACAACATAAGGAAAAAGAAAAAAAAGCTGGAAGTGGCGCTGTGGCTCAAGTGGTAGAGTGCTAGCCTTGAGCTCTAGAGATGAGGGACAGTGCCCAGGCCCAGAGTTCAGGCCCCACAACCGGAACCAAAAAAAAAAAAAAAAAGAGTAAAAAAATAAAAAATAAAATAAAACAAAACTGAGGATTAGTTGTATTTCAATAGAAAACTTGGCTTCTCAAAACATAATGAAAAAATTAGCCCAAATTTCCAACTGTGTATTCCTTTCTTGTTTTGTTTGTTTCATTAAGACAAAATTATACTACCTGGTCCAGCGAAGTTCTCAGTAGTAATTCCAGTCTCTAATCTCCTGTCAGTTTGGGTGCTAGAATTCAAGGCTTACATCACATTGCCCCACCATAGTTTCTTGGTTTATTTCTTTATCTGTTTGTTTGTTTGTTTATTTATTTTGGGGTCCAGTAATGGGGCCTGAAATTTGGGCCTGAATGCTGTCCCTCAGCTTTTCAGCTCAAGGCTAGTGCTCTACTACTTGAGCCACAGAGCCACTTCTGGCTTTTTTCTTTTTGCTTATGTGGTGCTGAGCAATCAAACCCAGGGCTTCATGCATGCAAGGCAAGCACTCTACCACTGAGCCACCTTCCCAGCCCCTTCTTGGTTTATTTAATCTAGATACAGACTATCAATTCTGAACTTTTCCAGTGATATTATCCACTAGACTTCTCAGACTGTTCATGCACTATTTTCAAAGATGTTCTAACATTTGACACAGGGTATGAACATTTTCAAATGCACCTGCCGGGTCTCTGATTCATTCCTCCATGGATCCTATCCCTTTAATATTGATTACTTGACTCTCTTACTATCTCTGGTCCCTACTTATGTAATATTCTCAAACTTTTTTGAAGAAAGTTCACTTTAGTATTTTAATTTTAAAAATTAATTTCTAATTTTAAAAATTACCACTTGATTCTAGTCTCACTCAGGACATACTTTCTATTATTTTCTAACTTTTCTACATATTCTGAGAGTTGCTTCATTTGTGTATATGTGTGTGCACATATAAGTGCCTCTGTGTGTATGTGTATGTTTATATGTATGTATGCAAAAGCCTCAAGCTCTTATTCATCATTCTTGCTCATGACTGTTATTCCATCACCTGAGCCATTCTTCCAATCTAGCTTTTGGCTGGTTAATTACAGATAGTGTCTCAAACACTGTTCTGCCCAGGCTGGATGCAATCTGAACTTCCCAGACTCCTTTACATACTTAGGTTTCATTTATCCAGTAGAAACAACTTTTAAACTACAAACATTTTTGTGAGTGTAAAGTCTAAGCTGTAACCCAGATTTTTAACTCAAGAATTCATATAAAGATAGATGAACATACACATTACATATGTTGAATGTACACGGTTAGAAATGTGATCTTAAGCTGGGTGGTGGTGAGATCTGAGGATTGGGGTTCAAAGCCAGCCCAGGTAGGAAAGTCCAGGAGACTCTTTTCTCCAATTTACTGCAAGAAAACTGGAAGCCGCACTGTGGATAAAGTGGTAGAGCATTAGCCTTGAGCGGAATAGCAGAGGGACAGTGCCCAGGCCCAGAATTCAAGTGCCAAGACCACCACCAACAAAAAATATATAAGTAAAGGAAAGAAAAAAATGTGATCTTATCCACCAGTTGATGGCTAGTATAATCCCTGCTCTCTCAAGATGGAATTTTTTCCTTATTAAATCCATATCTGACTTGCATTGGAAACAGAATTATTCTTCCATTCTAATTTCTACAAAGTTGTGTCATTAGCAAGCGTGATTAGGAAGGGAGTGGCCTCATACTTCGGGTTCCACGTAGGAGTAATGCTTTCTCTATATCACTCTCATAAATCTACATATTGGACTTGGCTTTATTGTTTCAATGTGGTCTTATTTGTAGAGTCTTCTATAGTGTATTGAACCTTTATACTTAAACACAGAATTTCTCTTTCTCTTATTATTGCTATAGTTAACACGAGTTAACAAATTCATGTACACTTGGGAAATAATGTGCAGCACATATACTCACAAAAAAATGATCTAGGAACCTTCTTCCTCTTTAAAATTCGCCTTAATTTACAGAGAATTTACAAATTTTGAATTCAATATACTCATGAATAATGTATTTATAAGAAATATAAATTTCATATTTTCTCTTTACTAAGTTGTCTCTGAAATACGTGTTACATCAGGTCCAAATGTGTTCTTGTGTTATTTCGGTGAAGCCAGAAATCATTCATTATACCTCAAGCAGCACCATAGGTTGTTCCTGGAAGTAACTGTTACTGGATATGGAAACTGATCCCAGTAGAGGAATGGAACATAGAGTATTGACAAAGTTCAAGTTAACATGTGCTTTCCTTTATACTGTAAACGAAGAGAATCTGAAGGCTTGAAGGAAACTTTGTCCCTGAATTTTTCTAGTGTGTTTTTACTTATATATAATTTTTCTGTAAACTTCTAGTTGAGAGTATTACAAAAAGATATAATGTGCCATTTGATGGCCAGCATAGAACAAAAAGAAAGAACGTTGTTTTAAATATGTTCTTCTTCAGGGGCTGGGAAGTTGGCTCTGTGGTAGTGCACTTGCCTTGCATGCCTGAGGCCCTGGGTAAACTTCCTCAGCACCACATAAGCAAAAATAAGCCAGAAGTGGTGCTGTGGCTCAAGTAGTAGAGCGCTAGCCTTGAGTTGAAGAGCTGAGGTAAAGCGCCCAGGCCCAGAGTTCAGGCCCAAGACTGGATCCCCCCAAAAAAAATTCTACTGCAATGAAACAAAGACATCGATGTTTTATAGTGTTTTTTGGATGGATATTTCACCCCGAGATGATTCTTTTGTTGCAGAAGTCAGTTATCAATTACTTTAGTTTGGTCCTGAGTTCTCCAGAGCAATAAGGATTCCAAAAAAGCATCCAGTGCGTATGATCAGCAAAAGGAGCCATTTCTCAGACCAATACTCCTTTAAGGAGGGTCCAATGAAATATCTGTTTTTTTGTTTGCTTTTGTGTTTAGCTTGTGTTGGTTCTGGGGCTTGAACCCAGAGGCTGAACCCTGTCCCTGAACAGTTTTCTTTCCTGCTCACCTACCCCCAAAGCTAGTACTCTACTGCTTGAACCAAAACTCCACTTCTGGCTTTTTTGCTGTGTAATTACAAATAAGAGTTTGACAGCCTCTCCTGCCTGGTTTGGCTTTAAACTAAGATAGTAAGAAAGCCAAGTGACATCAACTGTATAGACTTCTTTTTTCAAACGAGAAATATTAGATGAAGTTTATTGTAAAGCTAATATTTTACAAGTTTTTTTTCTTTCTTTATTATTGTGAGCATAAAGTATAGAGGAGTTACAATTACATGGGCAAGATAACGAGTACATTTCTTATCAATCATTGTTGCCTCCTCTTTGTTTCCTCTTCCCATCCCTTCCCATATTCCCCCCTCCCCAAACCCGATCCTCCCCCCCACCAATGTTGTAAAGTTCGTTTTTCGACATAATGACTTGTAAATCTCATTGTTGAAATGGGTCCACCTGTATCCCTAGTTAAATGATTTGTTTTTAGAGCATATGTCCAGAAAAGAATCCATAACATAACTCAGCAAAAGTAGGTGCACTGAATCATTTTGGAATTTTTTTGTTTGGGAAGATTATTGAACTTGTCATTCCTTTTGGGGAAACTTAAAGTCATATTTCACCTTTTTGTTGGTTGTGGGGCTTGAACTCTGATCCTGGGTGCTAAGCTAGAACATGACCTCCGGGTTTCTGGTGGTTAAGTGAAGGTTAGGGTCTCGTGTACTTTCCTGACCAGGCTGGCTTTGAACCACAATCCTCTGGTCTCAACCTCCTGAGTAGCTAGGATTACAGGAGTAAACCACCAGCACCTGGCTGATAGTTGCATTTATGTGCACTGAATGACACTGTGTAGAAAAAGAATGGAAATTTTAACCAAATGATATTGCAGCAATTCAGAAAAATTGAAGTAGCAATAGATATGTCCTCCTTTCCATTTTGTTACATTAATGACTGATGAGCTATGGGACCCTTACATTAGCATCCTGTGCCATCTGTATAGGTGTATTTAGTATCAGGAAATGTTCATAGAGAAATATAGAAAGAATAAGATTTTTAGAAAGCAAAGGAGATAAGGTATGAAAGAATAGCTTAGAAGGAGATACATTTATCACACAGAGATTAAGAGCTAGCCTAAGAGATTTAGAATGCTAAAGGCAATGAGGAACAGCCTAGCTAACAATTAGTTCTACAATAACCAAAAATGGTTCTCAAGAACAGTTTCTGGTATACCTTAATTACTATCATTTATTCCTTCTATCTGGAGTTATTCCTTATTTTCTTTCACAACTATTAATTAACCTCTGCATTTTTGGTGCCATAACTGTCCAAAAAGATTTCAAAGTCACACATAGCCTACCATTCCCTTTGTGATTAACAGTGACGACACAAATCCTGGAATGGTTGAATTTCCAGAATTAAACGTTACCTGACATCTAAGCACATCCCTGGCATTAATTGCTGTGACTTAATGAACAAGATTTTTTCAACACAGTATCCTCATATAAGTAAAGTACATGAATTAGGAACTGTTGTCAGGGGTCAGTATGGAAGGAGCAATTATATATTCCAAGTGTGGGTTATTTATTTTGCATTTACTAACTGAATGTTTTTGTGTTCTTTTGATTTGATTTGTTTTTGTTCTTTTTGCCAGTAGAGGGGCATAAACTCAGGGGTAGGGAATTTTCCTGAGCTTTTTTTCTCTTGCTCAATGCTAGCTCTCTATCATTTGAGGCACAGCACCACTTCCAGTGGTTTTGTGTGTGTGTATGTGTTACTAAGGAATTGAACCCAGGGTTTCATGGATGCTAGGCAAACACCGTACCATGAAGCCACATTCCCGGAGCCCTAAATAACTTTCTTAAGATGGCATTACATTTTCATTCTGTAAATACATATCATAATTTTGGCCAGGTGCTAGAAAATGATGTAGAAAGCAATGCAATACAATAAGTCTAGTAAGGCTGGATGGACAATGAATAACTGTTACCCTCTATCCAGGTAAAAGAAGGGCTTATCTCATGGAGCTGTTTCAACAAGCTGAGGAGACAGCTCCTGACCCACAGCCAACCTCCAGAATGAGAGGGCCAACCTTGGGTTCCAGCCACATGGGGATGCTGGGCCCCCTCCTCCAGCACCCATTTGACCAGTTCTTGTGAAAGAGAGAGAGAAAAAAAGTCAGAATTACAATTAAGTCTGGTGCCAGTGGCTCAGAATTCTAATCCTAACTACACAGGACGCTGAGATATGAGGATCATGGTTCATAACCAGCCCAGGCAGGAACGTCTGTGAGACTCTTATCTCCAAAGAACCACCAGAAAATCAAAAGTAGTGTTGTGGGCACAAGTGGTAGAACACTAGCCTTTTGCTGAGGCTTTTGGGAACATGGCCCATGCCTAGAGTTCTAGCCCCACGACTGACAAGAAGTGGACTTCCTACCACAAGAAGCGGACTGAATAGCACCCATTGTCCTAGGGAGCATTTTAGCAAAGTCAGGCAGAGCTTCCTCTGAAGTTGAAGTCATAAGTAGGTCACCTGGCTTCTCTCTGCCTTGGTATCTCCAGCTGCAAAACTCAACACAGTGAAGGATCCTCTTCCTCATGGGGATAGGGTAATGATGAGAGAGAGCCATGTTTTGTTTCATAATCCCACATCTGTTGCACAATTAATAACAGGCCCTGCCTGAGCCCTTTCTGGCTATCTTCCTGTCATTTCCTCACAGAATTGCCGAGAACCTTATCTGAAGACTACTCCCTCTGTTCCTAGCCATGCTCCAGAGATCCCTCTGTATAAATCCCTTGTTTCCTCACAACTGTCCTGTGAGGAGAATGAGGTCTGATTGTTACGAACCGACCCAGACCTTCACCAGTGGTTCAAGAATCGTCTGCTGTGATTTTTCTGCTTGCTCAAACTGACTTAAGAAATCATTAAACCACAGGAAAATCAAACACAAGTAGACCAGAGTCTCCAACAAGAGACAGGTTAAGAACACAAGGGAGATACAGGATCTTCCCATCCCCCACAAAAAAATCAAAGAACTCTTTTTTTGTACCTTTTACAATTTTTTTCTAAAAGTTTTTTTTTTAATTTTTAATTTTTTACTTTAATTTTTTTCTATTAATTTTTTTCTTCCTCTCATAATTTTATCACTTTTCAGAAACATTGAAGTAATACCTTGCATTCTCTCAGGCCACAAGGGAAAAAAATTAAAACTCAAAAGGAAAAGCCACCAGAGAAAATCCTGTAACACACTGGAACAACACACTGCTGAATCACGAGTGGGACATTGAAGAGATTAGAAAAGAAATTCAAATGTTGATGAAAACACAAATTACCAGCTCCTTTGGGACACAGCAAAGGCAGTACTCACAGGCAACTTTATAGCTGTGAGTTCATACATCAACGAATTGGAGAGATCTGAAACCAACCATTTAATATGACATCTGAGTCTCCTTGAAAAAGAGCAGCAAGATGATCCCCAATCCAGTAGATGGTAAGAAATAATTAAAATTAAATCATAATTAAATGAATTAGAATCCAAAAAAAATCATAGAAAGAATCAACAAAACAAAGATTTGTTACTTCCAAAAAATTAACAAAATTGAAAGACTCTTAGAAAATCTTATAAGAAAAAGAAGAGAACACACCCAAATAAATAAACTCAGAGATGAGAATGGAAACATTACCACAGAAACAACCAAGATTCTGAATATTATAAGGGAATACTTCTCAAAACTTTATGCTAATAAGTTTGAGAACTTGGCAGAAATGGACCTTTTCCTAGCAAATATTGACATGCCAAAACTAAACCAAGATGAGTTATACCATCCTAACAGGCCCATATCAAGCATTGAAATAGAAACATCAATAACACACCTTCCATCTAAGAAAAGCCCAGGACCAGGTGGCTTTACAGCATAATTCTATAAGCCCTTGAAAACACAGCTCATACCAATACTCCTCCAAATCTTCAATGAAATTGAAAGAGAAAGTTCACTACTGAACTCATTCTATGAAGCCATAATAACCCTCATGCCCAAACCATGCAGGGACACATCACAGAAAGATAACTATAGACCCATTTATTTGATGAACATTGATACAAAACTTCTCAACAAAATGTTGGCCAATCAAATTCAACAATTCATCCAAAAAATTCTACACCTTGATCAAACAGGATTCATTTCAGGGATGCAAAGCTGGGTCAATATACGCAAATCAATTAATATAATTCATCACATCAACAGGAGCAAAGATAACAACCACCTGGTTATCTCAATAGATGCAGGAAAAGCATTTGACAAGATCCAACGCCCCTTTATGATGATGGTTATGGAAAAATTAGGAATCCATGGAACTTTCCTCAATGCAATAAAGACTATATATGACAAACCTACAGCCAGCATTATACTTAATGGTGAAAAACTAAAGCCATTTCCTCTTAACTCAGGAACGAGACAAGAAGGTCCACTCTCACCACTTCTCTTCAATCTAATATTAGAATGCCTAGCTACAGGAATAAGACGAGATGCAAACATAAAGGGATCCAAATAGGGAAAGAAGAAGTGAAACTCTCCCTCTTTGCAGATGTCATGATCTTGTATTTAAAGAATCCAATATACTCCACTCCCAAATTACTCAAGCTGATTCAAAACTTTGGCAAAGTATCAGGGTATAAAATTAACCCCTCAAAATCAATGGCTTTTCTGTATACCAACAATGAGAAAAGTGTGGCTGAAATTAGGAAAGCATCTACATTCGTAATATCCCCACAAAAAATAAAATACCTGGGAATTAACTTAACCAAAGAAGTGAAGGAACTCTATGATGAAAATTTTAAAAACCTGAAAAAGGAAATCAAAAGAGATCTTAAAAAGTGGCAAAAACTCCCATGCTCATGGATTGGAAAGATAAACATCGTGAAAACTGCAATCCTTCCCAAGGCTCTCTACAAATTCAGTGCGATACCTATCAATATTCCAACCTCATTCTTCAAAGAAAGAGAAGAGGCAATCTAATAATTCATAGAGGATAATAAAAGACCCCGAATAGCAAAACGATCCTCAACAGAAAAAACTGTGCTTGAGGAATATCATACCAAATTTCAAACTCTACTACAAAGCAATTGTAATCAAAACAGCTTGGTACTGACTTAAGAACAGACCTCAGGACCAATGGAATACAATTGAAAACCCCGAAATGAACCTACAGACATATAGCCAACTACCCTTCAATAAGGGAGCTAAAATAATAGAATGGAAGAAAGACAGCCTCTTCAGTACAGGGTGCTGGAAAATTTGGTTAACTACTTATAGAAAACTAAAGTTAGATCCGAATATATCACCCTGCACCAGAATCAATTCCAAATAGATCAAAAACCTCGGAGACAAATCAGACACTCTGAAAACATTGCAGGATGGAATAGGAGAAATCCTAGGTCTCCTTGGCACAGGTTGAATTTTTTTAATAGAGACCCAGAAACACAAGAAATCAAAGAAAGGTTGGACAAATGGGATTGCACAAAGTTGCAGAGCTTCTGCATGTCAAAGGACATAGTTAGCAAGATCAATAGAAAGCCCACGGATTGGGAGAAAATCTTCACTAGCCATACTAGAGACAAGGGTCTCATATCTAAAATATACTTGGAACTCAAAAAATTAAATCCCCCAACAACAAATCCTCAAAGAAACAACTGCCCAATAAATAAGGCTAAAGCCTTAAAGAGAAACTTCTCTGAAGAGGAAAGAAGGATGGACAATAGACAAATGAAGAAATGCTCAACCTCTCTAGCCATAAAAGAAATGCAAATGAAAACAACATCGAGATACCACCTCACCCCAGTTAGAATGGCTATAATGAAGAACTCTGATAACAGATTCTGGAGGGGATGTGGACAGAAGGGAACCTTACTTCATTGTTGGTGAGAGTGTAAATTTGTTCAACCTCTTTTGAAAGCTCTATGGAGGTTCCTCAAAGCACTCAACATAGAGCTCCCCTATGATCCAGCAATCCCACTTTTGGGCACTTACCCAAATATTTACAAAGAAGACCACACTAAAGCTACCAGCACAACTATGTTTATTGCAGCCTTTTTTACCACAGCTAAGATATGGAAGCAACCCAGATGCCCTTCGGTAGATGAATGGATCAAAAAATTGGGTTATATATACAGAATGGAATTCTAAGCCTCCATCAGAATGAATGACATTGCTCTATTTGTTAGGACATGGAAAGACTTGGAAAATATTATATTAAGTGAAGTAAGCCAGAACCACAGAAAGATAGGTCCCATGGTTTCCCTTATTTGCAATAACTAGTATATATCTGAGTCAAGCATAAAAGTTCAGATAAATACATATTAGTGAAAAGAACCCTAAGATATCTATTCAATTTTTTTTCTTTCATACGATTGTTTCTAGTACATTCATAAGATTTATTTATTTGTTGCTTTTTATATCCCTCCCCCACGGTATAATCCCTGCTTTCACTGTATTTGATGTTGTTATAATTTATGGAGGGGAAGGGAAAAAACAAATCTTTGAAATAGGGATTAAAGTTGGACCCATTGCAACAATGAGACGTAGAAGTGGTATGTAGAAAATGAACTTGACAACTTTGGTAGGGGGAGGGGGAGGATCGGATAGGGGGTGGGGGAAGGATGGGATGGGAAGGGGAAACAAAGGAGGAGGCTACAATGCTTGATAAGATATGTCCTCATAACTTGCCCATGTAATTTTAACCCCTCTGGACAGTATTTTCACAATTAAAAAAAAAACTCGGCTGCTGTGGAGGAAATGTTTGAGATAATCCATCTAAATTGATGACTGTGCATGTTGCTACATGTCTACCACCCCAACTACAGATGACCAGGCCCGGTGGAGCATACCTGTCACAGATAGGAGGACATCAATCCAGCCCAGCCAGAGCATATAGAGGCTCTGTTTTAGAAATGCCCAAAACAGAAAGGTGGCTCCTCAGAGCCAGGGAGAGGAAACAAGTAGCGGGTCTTGGTGCCCTCAGAGGGGTGTCTGACCCAGTGTAGGGGTGGTTTTGGGGCAGCCACTCACATGTGCTCCTGGGGGAAGTTGCTTGAGGCTGCTCCAGGTGGGGCGAATGGGAATGGCAGTGGCATTGCAGACACATGTCCTCAGAGAACCAAGGCCTTTGACCAAGTTGGGGCTTTACACAGCCTGGCAGGGTGCCATTGCCTGGTTTGAAATTCTGAACCTTGGGAAGGCGGGGGGCGGGGGGCTGGGGACTAGGCAGGCATCTCAATTTCCTTCTCTATTCCAGTCGCCTTGAGGCTCTTCTCACCACTCAACCATCTATACCTTCCTCAACTGCTGGTAGTGTTGTAAACTAACAGAGGGAATCCTGGTGCTACCAGGCAGCATGGAATGTGGGCGTGGCCGCCATTCTTGTATCTCATTGGTCAGAAAGAACAATGAAAGAATGGGGGTGTGGCCAGAATCCTGTGATGCAAACAGCATGGGCGGAGTCAAGAAGATAGCAGCTCCCCCAGCCCTTTTCCCAGGGAACAATGTCCAATTCAGTTGGAGACAATAGGGTGACCTGCTTTAGCCGCATGGCTGCACAGATCATTGTGTATGGCTGTTTGTTCCCAGTCCCAGACCATGAACTGAGGATATGGGCACAGTCTGTGAGCTGCTTTTGCTCAAGGCTGGCCATCCACACTAGAGCCACAGGGAAGGGATTCTGGCTTTATTGGCACTGAAGTTGGACTTTCCTGCCTAGTGTGACTTCGACCATGATCCACCCATCACAGCCTTGTAAGTATCAAGGAAGACTGTTGAGGGCCACTGGTGCCTGCCTAATCATTGATCTTACTGATGTTCTTGGACAGACTGATAAGTTCCCTATCCTCCTGTTTAAGTGGCAGGAGCTATAGCCCACAGTTGGAATCCTGGTCCAGCCACCTCAAAATGGAAGGAGATCCTAAGAAACTTATTCTTGTCCATATGATTACCAATAGAATATGATGTATGTCATGATTGAAAGAGCAGTCCTTGAATGATTCTAGGATAAATTTATATAGAATTATTTTATAGGACACTGATCGATGTTAGTTAATGCTTTATGAAGCATTTAAACAATCACATTCATAAAATGGAGGCATAATGAAATACCTAAGAATTACTATACTATTACATAATATAAAGGTGACATTTTTCTGCCAGGACTGGGATTGGAACCTATGGTCTTGGTAACTCTGTTGCACTGTGTGGGAAGGGGAAGCTGGCCTCCTTGAAGTCAAGAAATACATGTCGGTTCTTTAGGCCTGAAATAGATCCCCACCACTAGAAAACATCCTATTCATGTACAATTTACATATATGATTCATATTTACATACATATGTTGACTCCATATTGCATTCAGTGCAATTATTTTATTTGTTTTATTCATGTATTGACAATTTATTTTGATTATTATGGCACATAAAACATTGATTACATAAGATATAGGTCAGCATATGTATTCCACTTCATACCCGACACTCAGGACTTTCACAGAAAAGGAAAACATGCGTCGCCATCAACTTCTTACTCCACAATTCATTTTTAGGGAATGCTGGCAACTGATCTCACAGCCACAAGCCTATTAGGCCCAATTCATGAATGGGTGAGTGTCAGCACGCCATCCTGGGGCAAATTGAGCTGAAAGGCTATAACCAGGACCTGAGATCAAGCCCCAGGTGTTAGCAAAATAAGAACAGATTGACCTGCAGATGGAAGTATTTATATGTATTTATATATATTTCTATGTATTTATATAGAGTGTTAAAGATGTCTATATATTACTCAGTTATATAGAATACATTCCTACCAATTCTTGGGTATTAATAATGCGTCCATGTCATTAATGTTATTGTTTTCATCCTTATACTATTAATGAAATCAATCAGTGTCCTGAAATTATTGCATTCCTGTAAGTAATAATATTCTTTTTATGCTTCATAAATACTAAATAAAAATCAATTAGCCTCCTGAAATGATGCTGCCTAAATTTATAGTAGCATCATTCATGATCAACTCATTGAACATTGACATTGATAACATTCCATTGTTCTTCCTATGGTTGGGAACAATTTTCTTAGTATATCCTGCCATTGGTTGGTGTTAGGAGGGGGATTCGAAATCAGGGCCTATGTTGCCAAGTGGGCCTATGGGTTCCCAGATAGTCTGGCAGCCTTCAGCAATGCAAGGTAAAGTACCCTTTGCAACAGTGTCATTCAGACCCATGAGGGTCACCTTGCAAAGGAAAGAAATATAAAAAGGCCACATTTTTCTGTGCATTGCTTTCCCTGCAAGACCTGAGGGTCTAGGATCCCAGAAGCAGCTGTAGGTCTAGTCGCTGCACCCCAGCCTAGGGTGATCCAAGTTGAGGCAGAGTTGCCACAAACTGACTTCAAGCCCATACTGAGAAAAGTAAAATAAAAAATTAACTCACTGGCTTGCAATTCGTGATGTTTAATCTTCCAAGCTTTAAATTTGAACTCAGGATCTGGGTAAATCTGCAGCAATGTGGATGAAGGAGAAGATCACTGTACTTGAATATAAGAAAGTCAGACCTGGGAAGATGGTGGAGAAGCTGGAGTCTAAACGAGCTCTCACAAAGAAAGCACTTTTAGAGTTCCAGTGAACAGTCCTAAGCCAGAGAATCACACCAATTGTGCCATCACAGGACAGAGAGTCAGGCTAGAGAGGGAAAATCCAGGCAAGGAGACAGATCTGAGCTCTTGTGAGCAGCTGCCACAGTGGCGGCAGCAGTGGCAGCTGCAACTGCAGGCGCCATACCTGAGCCACACAAAGTCCGGGACAAAGGAGCCAGATGCAGCAGGTGAGCGGATTCTACTCAAAACCAGCAAGAACCGACAAGGAGCAGATATCTTCATCCTGCAGTTCACAGACCAGAGACGACCCAGGAACCAAGACTCAGCGTGAGTAGAAGCCTGATGTCCTCACTCCTTCTCAGGGAGAAGAGGAGGGAATGCCACCCCTCCCCCCCTACTGGAGATCTCCATCTTGGATACTGACAAAGAGCTCCAACTCAAGCCTTGGAATAAAATGAATCATTTAGCAGGTCACAAGAACTTAACGGCATTGTGACCTGCCAGACTCAGCTCCACCCAGGGAAAAGTCACCCAGCTTGGGTGCCAGCCCTAGTAGTGGCATTCTTCACTGGGTAATCAGAGCCAGAGGCTGGCCCTCCCTACAGAAGCCTCGACAATCAATTGAAATTCAGTAAACAGAAACCCGAGAATGGCTCCAGGCTGGGCTTTGTGAGTCTTTCACAAACTAGCCACCAGGAAAAAGCTACTGCTTGTTGAAAGGCCTCAACTCTACCCAGAACCTAGCCTCATCACTGCATCTCCCACTTTTGTGATACTCAAAGCAGATCTGACTCCCATTGAACTAGCCTGGGAGGAGAATCACAAAATCCTGGGTAAAGCAGAGCATTTTTCTGCCTGTTAGAATAAAATGACTTAAGAAACCAACCAAGCCAAAGGACCAAAAGCAGACAAGAGACTCCAACAAGAGGCTGGTTACGGACACAAGGGAGATCCAGGATTTTTTCCCACCCCTCTGCAAAAAATCAAAGATTTTTTTTTCTTCTTCTTCTTCCTTTTTTTTTTTTTTTTTTGGTACCTTATATTAAAAAAAATTTCATTTCTAAAACTGTTTTTAATCATTAATTTTTGTCTTGATTGAAAAAAAAATGTTTTCCAGTAACTTTTTTTTCCCTCTTACAATTTTTATTTTAGGGATACATGTGTGCATTTTTCCTTCTTTTTTGATGTCTTTCTCTTTTTTACTTATCTTTTTGTTTTTTGTTTAGCTCTACTGAACTTCGGATCTTTTTTTCTTCCTTTCTTATCCTTTTCATCTTTTCCTCTCTTTCGTTCTTCTTTATGGAATGTACCTCTTGTCCTGCACATCCTCAGATAAACCTGGAGTTGAATATTAGACCCTATCCTCCATTGTGTACACATTTAATCCACAAATTTATTACTCAATTCAATACCTCTGAGACATAAATTCCTTAATAGCAGTAATACTTCTTTATACCTATATAATATTTTAAGCATTTTATTTTTAAGTTTTCACATCTCCTTTATATCCCTCCCCTTCTCTCATTATATTCACAGTCTTCTTTAAATAGATTCTTGTCGAATTCCTGCATAATATTATTAAGTTTTATTTTTCTATTTTTTCTGGTTTCTTTTCTTTTCCATTTCCCTTTCTTCATTTTTGCTCTCTCTCCACTTTCATCCTACCCAACCTATTTCCTGCTTTGAGATTAGGACTTAGTTAACACTCCCTGTGATTTCCGACATCAATCTATTCCTATTTTTTACCCACATCGCTCCCTAACCCTAATAATTTCTGGTTTTCCAAATTCTTCTTTGCGGTTCATAGCCCATTAACATATAGTTGTTTGATATTGAATAGATTTATCTGTTGAACTAGATTGTATCTGTTGAACTATTGTATCTGTAGACTATTGACTGTGCAAATTCAGAATTTGGTTGATGCTTGCCTTAAGAGAGTGTTCTAGCACAAAACTGGTGCTATTTTCATCTCAAATGGGCAGAGTAAGCCAGAAAAACACAAGAAAAATGGCAAGTCCGAGTATCTCAATTCCCAATCTTGATAATGAGGGGATAGAACAGGTAATGAATAATCAAGAGGAGAGTTCCCAAATAGCTCTACAAACACTGTTGGCAAACATGATAAATGAAAAGATTGAAAACTTACAAAGGACTCTGTATGAGCATGATAAGGAGAGAGAGGAGGCAATCCAAAAGTTTATACAGGAATATCATAAGTGTGAGGAAGCTACTCAAAAACTGATACAGGATTTGTCTGAGCAGCTTGAGAATACTCAAAGAGAAAGGGAGGAATGGCGTGAGCAGGCTGAGAACACTCAAAGAGAACTACAGGAATCCCACGAATGGGAGGAAGCTAATCAAAGAGTAATACAGGAATTGAGAGAGCAGAAAAAGAATACAAAAAGATCACTAAAGGCATTCATGGAATGCATTAACAATACACTGCTGAATCACGGGTGGGTCATGGAAGAGATTAGAAAGGAAATTCAAATGCTCATACTATTCAACAAAAATGAACACACAAATTACCAGCTCCACTGAGACATAGCAAAGGTAGTACTCAGAGTCAAGTTTATACCTCTGAGCTCCTACATCAACAAATTGGAGAGATCTGAAACCAACAATTTAATGACACATCTAAACCTCCTTGGAAAGAGCAGTTAGATAAACCCCAATCCAGTAGACAGAAAGAAATGATTAAAATTAAATCAGAATTAAATGAATTAGAATTCAAAAAAAAACTATAAAAAGAATCAACAAAACAAAGAGTTGGTTCATCGAGAAAATTAACAAAATTGACAGACCCCTACCAAATCTTATCAGAAAAAGAAGAGAACACACCCAAATTAATAAACTCAGAGATGAGAATGGAAACATCACCACGGAAACAACCAAGATTCAGAACATTATAAGGGAATACTTCTCAAAACTTTATGCTCATTAGTTTGAGAACTTGACAGAAATGGACCTTTTCCTAGCAAATATTGATATGCCAAAACTAAACCAAGATGAGTTAAACTATCTTAACAAGCCCATATCAAGCATTGAAATACAAAAAGCAATAAGAGGCCTCCCAGCTAAGAAAAGTCCAGGACCAGATGGTTTTACAGTGGAATTATACAAGGCCTACAAAGCAGAGCACACACCAATATTCCTCCAACTGTTCAATGAAATTGAAAGAGAAATTTCACTACCGAACACATTCTGTGAAGCCATCATAACCCTCATCCCAAAACCAGGCAGGGACTCATCCAAGAAAGAGAACTATAAACCCATTTCTTTGATGAACACTGATGCAAAACTTCTCAACAAAATATTGGCCAATTGACTTCAACAATTCATCCAAAAAATCATACACCACGATCAAACAGGATTCATTTCAGGGATGCAAAGCTGGTCCAATATATGCTAATCAATTAATATAATTCATCACATCAAGGGCAGCAAGAATAAGAAGCACATGGTTATCTCAATAGATGCAGAAAAAGCATTCGACAAGATCCAACACCCCTTTATGATGAAGGTTTTGGAAAAATTAGGAATCCATGGAACATTTCTCAATACAATAAAGGCCTTATATGACAAACCTACAGCCAGCATTATATTAATGGTGAAAAACTAAAGCCATTTCATCTTAACTCAGGAACAAGACATGGATGTCCACTCTCTCCACTTCTCTTCAATCTAGTATTAGAAAGCCTTGCTACAGCAATAAGACAAGATGCAAACATAAAGGGGATCCAAATAGGGAAAGAAGAAATAAAACTCTCCCTCTTTGCAGATGTCATGATCTTGTATTTAAAGAATCCAATAGACTCCACTCCCAAATTACTCAAGCTGATTCAAAACTTTGGCAAAGTAGCAGGGTATAAAATAAACCCTCAAAAATCCATGGCTTTTCTGTATGCCAACAATGAAAAAAGTGTGGCTGAAATTAGGAAAGTAACTCCATTTGTAATAGCCCCTCAAAAAATAAAATACCTCGGAATTAACTTAACCAAAGAAGTGAAGGACCTCTATGATGAAAACGTTAAAATCTTGAAAAAGGAAATCAAAACAGAACTTAGAAAATGGCAAAACCTTTCATGCTCCTGGATTGGAAAGATAAACATCGTGAAAATGGCAATACTTCCCAAGGCTATCTACAAATTCAACGTGAGACCTATCAAAATTCCACCCTCATTCTTCAACGAAATAGAAGAGGCAATCCAAGAATTCATATGGAACAATAAAAGACCCCGAATAGCAAAACGATGCTCAACAGAAAAAACTGTGCTGGAGGAATATCAATACCAAATTTCAAACTCTACTATAAAGCCATAGTAATCAAAACAGCTTGGTACTGGCATAAGAACAGACCTCAGGACCAATGGAATAGAATTGAAAACCCAGAAATGAACCTACAGACCTCTAGCCAACTAATCTTCGATAAGGGAGCTAAAATAATAGAATGGAAGAAAGACAGCCTCTTCAGTAAATGGTGCTGGAAAATTGGTTAACTACTTATAGAAAACTAAAACTAGATCCTTATATATCACCCCACACCGAAATTAACTCCAAAAGGATCAAAGACCTCGGAGTCAAAGCAGACAGTCTGAAAACTTTACAGGATGGAATAGGAGAAACCCCAGGCCTCGTTGGCTGAGGATGAAAATTTCTTAATAGAGACCCAGAAACACAAGAAATCAAAGAAAGGTTTGACAAATGGAATTGCATGATATTGCAGAACTTCTGCATGACAAAGGACATAGCTAGCAATATCAATAGAAAGCTCACAGAATGGGAAAAGATCTTCACTAGCCATACAACGAACAAGGGTCTCATATCTAAAATATACTTGGAGCTCAAAAAACTAAATCCCCCAACAACAAATCCTCAAAGAAACAACTGCCCAATAAATAAGTGGGCTAAAGACTTGAAGAGAAACTTCTTTGAAGAAGAAAGAAGGATATCCAACAGACATATGAAGAATTGCTCGACCTCGCTAGCCATAAAAGAAATGCAAATCAAAACAACCTTGAGGTACCACCTCACGCTAGCTAGAATGTCTATAATCAAGAACTCTAACAACAACAGATGCTGGAGGTGATGTGGACAGAAGAGAACCTTACTTCATTGTTGGTGGGAGTGTAAACTTGTTCAACCACTTTGTAAAGCAGTATGGAGTTTCCTGAAAAGACTTCACATCGAGCTGTCCTAATGACCCTGCAATCCCACTTTTGGGCATTTACCCAAATGTTTTCAAACAAGACCACACTAAAGCTACCAGCACAACTATGTTTATTGCAGCATTATTTACCATAGCTAAGATCTGGAACCAACCCTGATGCCCCTCAGTATATGGATGGATAAAGAAAATGTGGTATATATACACAATGGAATTCTATGCCTCCATCAGTAAGAATGACATTTCCCCACTTGTTAGGAAATGGAAAGGCTTGGAAAAAGTTATATTAAATGAAGTAAGCCAAGCCTAAAGAAACAAAGCTCCATGGTTTCCCTTATTTGCAATATCTAGTATATGTATCAGTCAAGCAGAAAAGGTCAGATAATGTGATGTTTGGAAAATGAACTCTTATATAAGTATTTAAATGTTTTTTTTTCATGCATTTGTTTCTAACTCATTTATAAGATTATTTCCTGGTAGCTTTGTATGTCCCACCCCTCAGTACAACCCCTGCTTTCACTATTTTTGATGTCGGTATAATTTGTGGAGGAGATGGGGAAAAACAAGTCGTTTAAGGATACAGGTGAACCCGATGCAGGTATAAGTACAAGTTGTCATGCCAAAAACGAACTTTACAATTTTTTTTGGGGGGGGGCGGATTGGGTGGGGTGTGAGGAGAGGTTGGGAAGGGATGTGACAGGTAAACAAAGGAGGAGGCTGCAATGCTTGATACGAAATGTACTCATTATCTTGCCCATGTATTTGTAACCCCTCTGTACAATATGTTCACAAAAAATAAATATTAAAATTAATTTTTAAAAATGTCATATGTGAAATTTAATGAGGTCAACAAAAGATTATGGGGACAAAACGGCCTTAGAATTACAATTGCAGCATAACACAAAGTTATGATGACAGGATAGGTTTGTGATATCACGGGGTGTTATGTGATATTGTGATATGTGGTTATTGTGATATTACAGTGGCAACGTGATGTAAAAAGGGATTGTAATGTCACAATGGTTATGAGTTTACTATTTCTTTATGATATCAACCTACAGGCCGCATTTTAAATAGTATGAAATCACAGAAAAGGCATTCATAATGTGTCTATGATGTCACAGGGACGATGTGAAGTTCTAAATCTATCATATCATTTTAGTTTTGTGATTCCCCAATGAGCAGATGTTGTCAAAATGACAAAGTGATGTCACAATTGTGATGAACTCACAAACTGTTTTTGATGTTAAAATGTCTTGTCTGATTCTCAATTGTCAATATTTCACAGTGGGGATTTGAGTACACAAAGGGAATGTGATGTCACAAAGCTATGTATTTTATCAAAGGATAAAGGAGGTCATAATAGATTTGAGATGACACAATGTGATCCTGGTGTCAAAGCAGCAATGTGATGACACAATGGGTTTGTGATGTCACACTGGTTATGAGATCATAATGGATTACTTATGCCACGACTTTTAATATCACAATTATTTGTCCAATTTCAATTGCTACTAGACCACCATGAGGACACGGTAAAAACCAGCAGTGTCCTTATAATCCACGGGAACAGATATTCATCATGGCCTCTTGGTCTCGACCACCAGAGAGGGTGGCTTCATGCCACTGGAGGGGGCAGGACATGCTGCTAAAGGAGATAGGATGTCAAGCCCCACATGGTGAGCTACCAAGAAGTCATTGGGCATCAACATTTGGGAAGTGATGATTGAAAACTGTTATGCAGAAAACATCACAGTGGGGGAAGGGCCCAGCTTATATATAGGCTGCAGGTTCAGAGCAACAGAAGGGGAGAGAAAAAGGGGAAAGGACTGGAAGGAAAGAAGTGATGAGCCAGTAGGAAGGTAAAGACCTGGGAGTAGAGGAAATTGAGGGAGAGCAGGAGGTGAAGGATGGCAGCTGGCCACCTGGATATGGCAGGGCAGGACTGTCAAGAGTAGAGCAGCCTGAAGAGAAGAAGGGAATGGTGGAAGGAGAAAATGAAAAGACCTGAAATGTAGGACAAGTCTGGAGAGAAGGAGGATGAAGAGCACGGAAAAAGCCTTGTCCTTTGAAGTGTGGAGTTTTGGAGATCATTATTTTGGGGGATGGTTGTTTGCAGACCAGTTAACAAATGCCGGGGCTTCTGTTTGGAGTTCTGAGGTTTTATGGTTGAGGCTGAATTTAGCTCTGTGCATCCAGCCCAGGTCAAGGTAGTCGCTTGTTACAAAATTTATGAGGACAAGGCAGGTTTGTGATGTTACATTGCATTAATGATATCACAATGTCAATATGAGGTCTCAAAGGGATTGTATTGTCACAATGGTGATGTGGTCGCAATGGGTTTCTGAAATCAAACTATATGCCACATTTGAGATAGAATGAAATCACAGAACAGGCAAGCACATTGTCTCTATGACCTCACAATGAAAATGTGATGTCATAATGTTATGATGTCATTGTCATTTTGGGATATCACAATGGGCTGATGTTATCCTAACAACAATGTGATCTCACTCTGGAGATGATGTCACAAAGCATTTGTAATGGTAAAACGGCCTGTCTGATATCAGTTGTCCTTTGCTCGCAATGAGGATATAATTACCCAAAGGGACTGTGATGTCACAGACAGTATTTGCTTTTTCAAAGGTGCTAATAGGTCACAACAGGTTTGGTATATCACAAGGTGATCGTGATATCACTGTGGAACTATGATGCCACAATGGGTTTGTGATGTCACAGTGGGGATAAGGTCACACTTCGATAGTGATGTCACAATGAAGATAGTTGTTCACATAAGGAGCTAGAAGTCAGAAAGGCCATGAATTTTGTAAAATATTATGAGTACATAATAGATTGGTGGAAATGCGTTGGGACAGAGATATCCCATTGGCAATATAAAGTTACCATTACATGAGATAGTATTGTTTTGAAGTCACAAATAGTTGGTAATGCCATATAGGTGATGAGGTCATATAGATTTGTGATTTCACAATGGGATGGTGATGTCATAATCTCATGCTAGGTCTCTAATTGACAATGAATATATAAGTTCACAAGGGATAATGATGTATTCGAAGGCATATGTTGGCACAAGTGTAATGAGTCTTAACAGGTTTATGATGTCACAATGTGACTCAATGTTCATGACATCTGGCAATGTGTTGTCACAGTAGTTGTGATGTCACACTGGATTTCTGATATCACATGTCATACCTGATATATTATGAATTAAACAATTATTAGCTCAGGGAGGCCAGAGATCACACTGGCAGCATGTCAAAACATTTATGAGGATAGGACAGTTTTGTGATGTCACAGTGGGTTAGTGATATCATAATGGCAATGTGGTGTCATCAAGGTATTGTGATGTCATAATGGTTAGGTTGTCACAATCTATTTCTGATATCAACCCACCTGCCACATTTGCAATAGAATGAAATCACAGAATAGGCATTCCAATGTATCTGTGACATCACAATGAGTATGTGATGTCATAATGCTATGAAGTCATTGTTGTTTTATGATGTCACAATGGTCTGATGGTGTCATAATGACAATGTAATGTTACACTGGTGATGATGTCACAAAAGTTTTGCGATGTTAAAATGGCATGTCTGATCTCAGCTCAAAATGAGGATATGGGTACACAAAGGGCCTGTGATGACACAAAGGCCATGTTTTCAAAGATTCTGAGGTCATATGATCTCAATATGATCATGGTGGCACAATGGCAATGTGATATCACAATGAGTTTGTGATGTCACCGCTGTGATGAGGTCACAATGCATTAATGATATCTCATCAAGTTTTAATATAACAATGACATATACAACTTCAATTTCTTCTAATTCATTATTAGAATACTGTAATAACCAGTGTTGCCAGAATTATCTGTGGGAGCCTATAATCATTGTAAATTCTTGGCCTGGCCCACAGGAGAATGTGGTGAATGCCGCCAAAGGTGGAGGTGTCAGGCCTCACATGGTGAGCTGTCAAGAAGTGATTGAGCATTGGGCAGATTGGGAAGAGACGATTAAAAATTGTTAGGCAGGAGACCCGTTAGAGTGAGGAGGGGTACAAGCTATATATAGGTTGCATTTTCAGAGAATTGGAAGTGGGGATAAAATAGGAGCTACCTGGATGGAAGAAAGTGATGAGACAACAGGAAGGAAAAAACCTGAGAAGAGAGGAAGATGAAGGAGAGCAGAAGTTTGGCAAGTGGTCACTGGGTCAGAGTAGAGCAGGCCTGTGGAGACTGGAGAGACCTAAAGAGAATAAGGAAATGGTGGAAGGGAAAAAGGGAACGACCAGGAAGGAAGGACAGGTCTGTAGTGAAGGAGGAAGGAATGAAAAAGTAAAAAGCCTTGCCCATTGAGGTTTGGAGATTCGGAGATCATAATTTTTTGGCCGGTGGTTTGCAGACCAATTAAGAAAGGGTGGGGCTGCCCATTGGAGGTCTCAGGTTTGGTGGTCAAGGCTGCTTTTGGACCTGGCTATCCAGGCCGGCATAAGGTAATCACAGTCCTCTTGCTATTGTAAATTGTTTTATTATATTAAATGTGACTACATGGTTTTTCTCCTTGTCTTAGAGGTCATAAGTACACAAGTTCACAGAAAGAGCTTGAAGTCTCAAAGGCCATGAATATTCTAAGATGTGATGTGGCCATATAGGTTTGTAAAAACACAATGGGACAGTGATATCACAACAACAATACAATGTCAAAATAATGCTTTGATACTAGAATTATTTCTTGATGCCATTCTCGTGATGAGGTCACAATAAGTTTGTGATGCCACATTGGGTTCATGATGTCAGATGGCAGATCTCAATGGTCATTATTTGGAAATGAATATATGAGTTCAAAAAGGGACTGTAATGTCTCCAAAGGCATGTGTTGTCACAAATGTGATGCCGTTCTCACAGGTTTGTGATGTCACAATGTGACACAATGGCCATGATATCTGGCAGTATGATGTCACAGGGGATTTCTGATATCACATGTCCTATAAGAAATATGAGATTGAAAACAGGTTATGAGCTCACAAAGGGTCTAACATATGACAATGTCACAAAACTTATAAGGACAGGACTGGTTTGTGATGGCACAGCAGGTTAATGATGTCACAATGGCAATGTGATGTCACAAAGGATTGTGATATCACAATGGTTATATCGTCAAATGGGTTTCTGAAATAGAATGAATTCACAGAATAAGCCTTCACACTGTTATGTCTATGACATAACGATGTCACTGTGATTTATCATGCTATGATGCCATTGTCATTTGGTGATGTCACAATGAGCTGATGGTGTCATAATGACAATTTGATGTCACTGCTGATTTATGATGCTACAACGGTTATGAGGTCACATTATGTTTCTGCTATCAACACACATGTCAAATTTTAAATAGAATGCAAAGCCTGGCACGGGTGGCTCATGCCTGTAATCCCAGCTACTCAGGAGGCTGAGATCTGAGGATTGCAGTTCAAAGTCACCTCAGGCTGGAAAGTCCATGAGCCTCTTATCTCCAATAAAAACCACTAGAAAATGAGAAGTGGTGCTGTTGCTTGAGTGATAGTGTGCTCGCCTAGAGCTGTAGAGTAGGGACAGCACCCAAGCCCAGAGTTCAAGTCCCATGACCAACTACAACAACAAAAAAGAATAAAAACAGGCATTCACAATCTGTTTATAACATCACAATGACAATGTGATCTCATAATACTATCTTGTCATAGTTTTCTGATGTCAAAAGTAGTTGATGTTGTTATAATGAGAATGTTATGTCACACTGGTGCTGTCACAAAGTGTTCATGATGTTAAAATGGCATGTCTGATATCAATTGTCAGTTCATAATGAGGGTATAGTTACACAAAGGGACTGTGATGTCAAAAAGGCCATTTGTTTTTCAAAGGTGCTAAGAGGTCCTAATAAGTTTGGGATTCTACAATGTGATAGTGATGTCAAATATCTATGAAAGCTCACAATGGGTTTGTGATGTCACACTGGTGATGAAATCAAAGTTTTGTGAAGTCACATCTCACAATCACATGCCCAATTTCAGTTGCTACTATTTCACAATGAGGATAAGAGTTCACAGAAGAAGACAAATATAAAAGGCCCTGAATTTTCTAAAATGCTATGAAGACATACTAGGTTATTGAAAACACAATGAAACAGTGATATCACTATGGCAATGTGATGTTGCAATATGATGACTTAAAAATATTTTGATACCACAATTGGTGATGCCACACTAGTAATGAGTTTATAAGAGGTGATGTCACAATGGGTTGGTGACATCAAAATGACAAATATGTGATCTCAATTGTCAACTCACAATGAGTATATGTGCTCACAAAGGGACTGTGATGTCTCCAAAGGCATGCGTTGTCTCAAAAGTGATGAAGTCCTAATGTGCGTGTTATCAGAATGTGACAAATGCTCATATCATCTATCAGTGTGATGTCACCATGATCTAAATGTCACACTGGATTCGGGTATCACATTTCATACCTGGATTGAGTATGAGAGAATTGGAATTTCACAGTGGATTAGTGATATTACTATGGAAATGTAGGGTCACAAAGAGATTGTGCTACCACAATGGCTAATAGATCACAATGTGTTTCTACTCTAATAGGTTTGTTCTGTCACAATTGGTTGGAAATGTCACAATGGCATGTCGATTCTCAAATATCATTAATTCACAATGAGGATATGATTTCACAAAGGGACTGTGTAGTCACCAAAGTCATGTGTTGGCACAAATGTGATGAAATCCTAACAGATTTGTGAGTTCACAATGTGACACCATGGTCTGGATGTCTATCAATGGGATGTCACAATATTCATACTTTCAGAGTCAATTTCTGATATCATATATCATACCTGAATTATTATGAGTTTGAAAACAGAATATAAGCTTACTAATGGCCTAAAATATCCTAAGGGCAGCATATCACACAAGTTATGACTAAAAACTCATGGTCTTTGGATCTTAAGATTCTTACTTTGAAATTGTATCCTCATTGTGAACTAGTAGAAATTGAAATTGGACATGTCTTTGTAATAATACAAACTCATAGTGACATCACAAACTCATTGTGATCTCATCACCACTGTTACATCACGAACACATTGTGACATCACATTATTGTTGTGCCTTCACAATCACATTGTGACATCACAAAGCAATTGTGAAGTCTTAGCACATTTAAAAAAACACATGACCTCTGTGGCCTCACAGACCCTTTGTGTACCCATATTCTCATAGTGAAAATTTTGATCACACATAGCATTGTATCATCACAAATACTTTGTGCAATAATTACAGCTGTGAAATCACATTGTCATCATGACACCATCATCTCATTGTGATAACACCAAACCCCAATGACACTATACCATTTGTTTCTTTTCTTTTCTTCTGTATGTTTTTATTGTAAATATATTGTACAGAGGGATTAGAGTTACATGAGTAAGGTAATGAGTACATATCTTATCAAACATTGCTGCCTTGTCATTACATTGTCACTTTGATGTCATAGACCCATTGTGAATGCCATTCTTTGATTTCAATCTATTTCAAATGTGCCATGTGGGTTGATATCAGGAAACTATTGTGAACTCATTACCTTTGTGACATCAAAATCTCTTTGTCATACCACATTACCTTTGTTATATCACTAACCCACTGTGAAATCAAATACTTCTCCTGTCCTCACAACATTTGTGACCTGTCATTGTGATATTTTAGGCCCTTTGTGAGTTGAAAATCTGTGTTTGACTTCATATTTCAGATATGACATGAGATATCTAAAATCCAGTGTAACATCATGATATTACACCACTGGACATCATAACAATTGTGTCACTTTGTGACATCTCAGAACTGTTAGTTCTTCACCTTTTTGACTACATATACTTTGGGGACATCAGAATCCCTTCCCAAACCCATATACTCATGGTGTAGGACAACTGAGGTCCCACATGCCATTGTGACATCACCAACTCCTTGGGACATCTCAAATCTATTGAGACCTCTTCATCAGTATGGTGTCACCAATTGTGACATCAAAACATTATTATAACATGATGTTGAGATATCACATTGTCATTGTGAAATCAGTGTCCCATTGGGTTTTCAAATAGTATGACCTCATACTATGAAGCTTCTTTTATCACCTGGTATCCTCATATTGAATTAAGAGTAATTGAAATTGGATATATCATTCTGATATTATAAACTGTGACATCACAAAACCATTGTGACTTCATCAAAAACCCAATGGGACATCTCATTTCCATTGTGATATTATGAATCACAGTGTGCCATCCAAAGCTATTATGACCTCTTACCACCTTTGAAAACACACATGGCTTCTATGACATCACAGAACATTTTTTGTATCCATATCCTCATGGGGAACTAATGACAACTGACATCAGACATACCATTAAAATACCAAAAAATTCTTTCTGACATCATCATAATTGTGACATCATGTTGCCATAATGACAACATCAGCTCATTTTGACATGTAAAACTACAATGACATCATAGCACTGTAACATTATATTGTCATTCTGATATCATAGACACGTTGTGTTTGCCCTTTATGTTATTTGATTCTATATCTAATGTGGCATGTTGGTTGATATCAGAAACCCATTGTGAGTTCATCACCATTGTGATATCATGGTGCCTTAGTAGCATCACATTGCCATTGTGATGTCACATTGCCAAATTGATGTCACAAAGGGATATTAATGTCACAAAGGTTATGACATCACAATGAGTTTCTGATATCCACCCACATGCCACATTTCAAATACAATGAAATCACAGATTAGGCATTCATAATGTGACTATGATGTCACAATGACATAATGGCAAATGCTATAATGTCATTGTCATTTTGTGATGTCACCATAAGCTAAAGATATCATAACAACAATGTGATATCATACTGGTTATGACGCCACACATGGTTTATAATGTTACAATGGTTATGAGGTCACAATATGTTTCTGATATCAACTGATATGCCACATTTAAAATAGAATGAAATCATAGGATATACATTCTCAATGTGGCTATGACAGCAAAATGGCAATGCAATGTCATAATGCCATGATGTCAGTGTAGCTTGGTGATATCACCATGAGCTGAAGGTGTCATAACCACAGTCTGATGTCACATTGGTGATGATGTCACAAAGGGTTTGTGATGTCACAGTGGCAAGTCAGATCTTAATTGCCATGAGTTTATAGTGTGGATATGAGAATTAAATCACAATGACATATGCAAATGAACTGTGATGACACAAAGGCTATTTTTTTTCAAAAGTGCTAAAGTTCCTAACAGGTTTCAGTTGTCAAAATGTTAATGATATAAAAATGCTCTCAGCAGTCCTCCTTGATAGTTCCAAGGCTGTGATAGGAGGATCATGGTCAAAGTCACCCTAGGCAGGAAAGTCCTTGAGACTCCTGTCCAAATTGTGCCAACAAAACCAGAAGTAAAGCCATGTAGCTCCATTGGTAGAGGGCTAGCCTGGATCAAAAGCAGCTCACAGACTGTGCCCAGATCCTGAGTTCAAGGTCTGGGACTGGGAACAAACAGACATACACAACAATTTGTCCAGCCATCTGGCTAAAGCAGGTAACCTTCTTGTCCCCAAGTGGATTGAACCTGGGAAAGGGGCTGCCATCATCTTGACTCCACCCATTCTGCCTGCATCACAGGATTCCAGCCACACCCTCATTCTTTCATGGTTCTTTCTGACCAATGGGATACAAGAATGGTGGCCATGCCCATATTCCATACTACCCACTAGCGCTGGGATTCTGTCTGTTGGTTGACACCACTACCAGCAGTTGAGGTAGAGGTAGCTGAGTGATGAGCAAGAGACTCGAGGCCTAGGAGGAGATGCCTTGCTGAGGCCCAACATGTGCCCGCATGTGCTCCAACCCCCTCCTCCCCTTCCCTGTGGCACAGCATTTCAAACCTGGTGCTGCTGGCTAAAACCCATGTTGCCTCTTGGATTCCTCAGACAATGGTGCAATGGTGCACCTCTAGCCAGCTTGTTGCCCTGACCTGGTCCTGGCAACCTTGTCCTCTGCTCCTGGGCCTGATGTCAACCATATCACTGCCATTGCTGTTCGCCCCACCTGGAGCAGCTGCCAACAGATTTTGCCAGCAGCACATGTGAGTGGTGGCCACACAGGCCCACTCCCTGCGACCCCATATCACCCCCCCTCCTGACCAGGACCTGCGCCTCCTCTGGGCCCCACAGTCTGGCCCACGCCCTGACATAAATGTACCCCAGGAGTGGGGGTGGGTGTTGACCCGAGGATCCCATCCCCATATCTAGTGTCTAGTGTCCCAGGAAATGGGGAGATGCAGGGTTGGGTGAGGAGTGGACGCCACAGAGCCCCTGACCTGGAGCAGTGGGAGACACACAGCCACACATCTGCACCCTTCCTTTCCCTGGTGGGAACCTGGTGGGGAGCAGCATGTCCACACCTGCCTTCTGGGGTCTTTTCCCTTTTTCTGGGGATGGGAGGCTTTGGATGCAGAAGATAGACCCCCCTGTCTGTGTGAACCCTTGTCTTCTGTGCTTGATCATCCTTTCACCTGAAGACGGAGAGACAGAGAGAGACAGAGAGACAGAGAGAGAGATCATCTTTCTCCTTGTACCGCCTGACTGTGCTCAGGTGAGTGATCAGTTGGCAAATTGCAGGTGCTGCATGGATGAGTCTTCTGTCACCAGTCTGGATGTGTGTGTGTGTGAGTGTGTGTGTGTGTGTGAGTGTGTGTGTGTGTGTGTGTGTGTGTGTGTGTGTGTGTGTGTGTGTGTGTGTGTGTGTGTAGAAGTGAGTGGTAACAAGGAGACTGAATGCTTTGGTAACTTCTACCTGCTATCTTTCGGGCATGCATGGGCTTCATAGCTGAGGTCTGGGAGCCTGGAAGGGTGAGATGCTTGAACGGGACACAGCACTGTTGAATTACAAGAACAAGGGATCTGTGTGCCCTGGAACTGTGTACTACCTTGGGCCTGGTTGGTGGGAGTGGGAGCTTCGGAGGACCTAGGATTGCAGCTGCAGGGGATGGCTTCCCCGGAGGACAGAGAGCATGTCCAACACTTAGTAAAGATATGAGTCCTGCTAGTATGGAATGCAACAGCATATGTCAGACTCTGGGTCTTCTCATCATGACCTCTGATGGGCGAGGCGAGCCCTATTTTAAATCTTGAGCTGTGATCTTCAGATCTCAACATCCTGAGTACCTAGGATTATTGGCATGAGCCTCTGGCACTGTGACTCTGGTTCTTTTTGGTATATTAGGGTTTGACCTCAAGGCTTTAGGCTTGCCAGTCAGGTCATCTACCAGGTTTTCTGTCTTGGGCATTTCTGAGATGGAGACTTAATATATGCTCAGGCTGGGGTGGATCACATTCCTCCTGTATGTGACAGGCATGAGCCACCAGGGTCGGTCCTCTAGTTGGGATGGTAGACATGTAGTGCCACGCTCAGTCATTGGATTAGATGGATTGTCACAAACTCAGTCCACACCAGCCCATTTTTGACCACAGGTGAAGCTCTGGGTTGGGCCTCAACCATTGGACTTCAATCTCCTCATGGGACAGTTTTGAGAAAACAAGGGATTAATACAGAGTGATCTCTAGAGCAGGGCCAGACACAGAGGGAGGGGCCGTCAGATACGGTTCTTGGCAGTTCTGTGAGTATATGACAGAAAATACCTGGAAAGATCTCAGATGGTTTTGTGTTATTAATGTTGTGACAGGTATGGGATTATAAATCAAAACAGGATTCTCTTTCTTTAATACCCAATCCCCATGAGGAACGGGATCCTTCACTTTGTTCAGTTTTGAAGCTGGGGAAACTGAGGCACAGAGAAGTTGGGTGACCTACTTATGACTCCCAGCTGACAGGAAGCTTGGCCTGACTTCGCTGCCATGTTCCCTAGGACAATGGGTGTTATTCAGTCTACTTTTTGTGGTGGGAAGTCCACTTCTTTTCAGTCATGGGGCTTGAACTCTGGGCCTGGGGCAGCTCCCTGAGCTCCTCAGCTCAAAACTAGCACTCTACCACTTGAGTCACAGGACCACTTCCAGTATTCTAGTGGTTCTTTGGAAATAAGAATCTCACATGTGTTCCTGCCAGGGCTGGCTATAAACCACAATCCTCATATCTTTGCCTCCACTGTACTTAGGATTACAGGCCTGAGCAACAGGTACCTGGCTTAAGTGTAATTCTGACCTTCTTTCGTTTCTCTCTCTCTCTCTCTCTCTCTCTCTCTCTCTCTCTCTCTCTCTCTCTCTCTCTCTCTCTCTCTCTCTCTGTCTCTGTCTCTGTCTCTGTCTCTGTCTTTCTCTGTCTCTCTCTGTCTCTCTCTGTCTCTCTGTCTCTGTCTCTCTGTCTCTCTGTCTCTCTGTCTCTCTGTCTCTCTGTCTCTCTGTCTCTCTGTCTCTCTGTCTCTCTGTCTCTCTGTCTCTCTGTCTCTCTGTCTCTCTGTCTCTCTCTCTCTCTCTCTCTCTCTCTCTCTCTCTCTCTCTCTCTCTCTCTCTCAGGAACTGATTGAATGGGTGCTGGAGGAGTTGGCCCAGCGTCCCTAATGTGGTTGGAACCAAGGTGGCCCTCTCATTCTGGAGGTGGGCTGTGGGTCAGGAGCTGTCTCGCTCAGTCTGTTGTACCAGCTCCATGAGGTAAGTCCCTCTGTGCCCTGGCTAGACCGTGACAGTTATTCATTGTCTATCTAGCCTTACTGGATTCAGTACTGTGATCAATGCCCTTTTCTAGCAAAAATTTCTGGCTAAAATTATGATACATAGTTATGTAATGAAAATTTAATGCCATCTTAAGAGAGTTATTTAGTGTTCTGGGAATGTGGCTTCATGGTAAAGTGATTGCCTAGCATTCATGAAACCCTGGGTTCAATTCCTCAGTAACACATAAACAGAAAAAGAAACACTGGAAGTGGTCCTGTGCCTCAAGTGGTAGAGGGTTAGAATTGAGAAAAAAGAAAAAAAGCTGAGGAATAATTCCCAAGTGCTGAGTTTCAGCCTCAGGACTGCCAAAACAACAAGAGCAACAACAACAACAATGAACATAGTTAGTAAATGCAAAATAAAGAACCCAAACTTGGAATATATAATTGTTCCTTCCATACTGATACTTGACAATAGTCCCTAATTCATGTACTTTACCTATATTAGGATACTGTGTTAAAAAAAGTTTTGCTCATTAGGTCAGGGCAATTAATGCCAGGAATGTGCTTAGATGTCAGGTGTAGATTAATTCTGGAAATTCACATATTCCAGGATTTTGAGAGGGGTCACTGCTAATCAAAATGAAAAGGGTAGTCTAAGTGAGATTTGGAAATCATTTTGGCCAATCATAGCACCAAAAATGCAGAGGCTAATTAACAGTCGTGACAGAAGAGAAGGAATAACTACAGATGGAAGGAAAAAATGATAGTAGCTAAGGTATAGCAGAAACAGTTCTAGGGAACCATTTTTGGTTATTGAAGAACTAGTTATCAACTAGGCTTATTCCTCATTGTTTTAGCATTCTAAATCTCTTAGGCTAGATAAATCTGTCTCCTTCTATGCTGTTCTTTCATATCTGATATCCTTTGCTTTTTGAAAATCTGTCTTTCTATATTTCTCTAGGAACATTTCCTAATACTAAATACACCTACACAGATGTCACAGGATGCTAATGTAAGGGTCCCATAGCTCATGAGTCATTAATGTAACAAAATGGAAAAGGAGGAGATATTTATTGCTACCTCAATTTTTCTGGAAAGCTGCAATGTCATCATTTGGTTCAAATTTCCATTCTTTGTCTACATAGTGTCATTAAGTGCACATAAATGCAAATATGAGCCAGGTACTGGTGGCTCTTGCCTGTAATCCTAGCTAAAACCAGAGGATTGTGATTCAAATCCAGCCTGGTCAGGAAAGTCCATGAAACACTTATCTTCAATTAGCCACCAGAAACCCAGAAGTGGTGCTGTAGCTAAAGTGGTACAGCATTCAAGTTGAGCTGAAGAGCTGAGAGACAGTGCCCAGGATCAGTGTTCAATCCACACAATCAAAAAAAAGTGCAAATATGGCTTTAAGTTTCCCCCAAAGGAATGATTAAGTCAACAGTAATCTTCCCAAAGGATTCAGTGCACCTACTTTTGCTGAGTTATTTAAGTTATGGTTTCTTTGATGAACATATTCTCTTCTTTAAAAATGGTCAAAGATTAGCTTTATCGTAAACTTCATCTAATATTTCTTGGTTCAAAAGAGAAGTCCAAACAGTTGTTGTCACTTAGCTTTCTTACTGTCTTAGTTCAAAGCCAACCAGGCAGGAGAGTCTGTCAAACTCTTATCTGAAATTAAACACCAAAAAACCAGAAATGGAGTTTTGGCTCAAGCAGTTGTGTACTACCTTTGGGGGCAGGTCGGAAAGAAAGACAACTGTTCAGGGACAGGTTCCAGCCTCTGAGTTCAAGCCCCAGAACTAGCACAAAGTAAACAAACAAGCAAACAACACAATTCCTGGGTATTTCTTTGGGACTCTCCTTAAAGGAGTAGTGGTCCGATAAGAGGCTGGTTTTGCTGATCATACTCTCTGGATCCTGCTTTTTTGAAATCTTTATTGCTATGGAAAACTCAGGACCAGACTAAAGGAATTGATAACTGACTCCTGCAACAAGAGAATCATCTCAGGAGTGAAACATCCATCCATAAGACACTTCAGCACCTCCATATCTTTGTTTATTTGCAGTAGAACACTTTTAAAACAAAGTTATTTCCTTTTGTTATGCTGGCCTTCAAATGGCATATTGTTTCCTTTTGTAATACTCTCAACTACAAGTTTACAGACAAGTTTTATATGAATAAAGAACACACTCAAAATTGTCAGGAAGAAAGTTTCCTTCAAGCCTTGAATTCTTTTCTTGTACAGTAAAAAGGAAATCAAAAGTTAACTTGAACTTTGTCATTCCTGTATGCTCAATTTGTCTCCTGAGATCGATTTCCACATCTAGTAACAGTTACTTCCGCTTACTTCCAGTAACAATCTATGGTGCTGCTCCAGAAAAAAAATGAATGTTTTCTGGCTTCATTGAAATAGCACAAGGACACTTTTGTACATGAGGTAACACGTGTTTCAGAGACAACTTAGTAAGGAGAAAATATGAAATTTAAATTGTTTATGAATACTTTTTTCATGAGTACATTTTGTTCAAAGTTCTTAAGTGCTCTGTAAATTATGGTGAATTTTAAATGGGAGAAGGTTCTCAAATCATTTTTTGTGAGTGTATGCGCTGTGCATTAATTTCCCAAGTGTACACGAGTGAACAGTAAGAGAAACAATAACAATAATACGAAAGAGAAGTTCTGTGTTTATTTAAAAGGCTTCAGTAAAATATAGAACACTCTACAAATAGGACAACATTGAAACAATAAAGCCAAGTGCAGTATGTAGATTTATGGGAGTGATATAGAGAAAGCATTACTTCTATGTGGAAGATGAAGCCAAATCCTTTCTAAATCACGCTTTATAAACACGTAATTTTGTAAAAAGGAGAATGGAAGAATGATTGTTTCCAATGCAAGTCACGTATGAGAGAATGGACTTAACTGGAAAAAATAGGAATTATACTAGCAATGAATCTGGTGGCTAAGATCACATTTCTTTTTTTTTTCCTTTTCTTATATTCTTTTTTGTAGTTGTTGGTCTTGGTACAATATGGGACTGGGCACTGTCCTTCTGCTCAAGGCTAGTGCTCTTCCACTTGAGCCACAGTGCCACTCCCAATTTTCTGGTAGTTATTGGAGAAAAGAGTCTCCAGGACTTTCCTACCTGGGCTGGCTTTAAACCCCAGTCCTCAGATCTCACCACACCCAGCTAAGGACCACATTTCTAACATTGTATACTCAAGATATGTAATGTATATGTTCATCTATCTTTATATTAATTCTTGAGTTAAAAATCTGGGCTACAGGTTATACTTAACACTCACAAAAGTGTTTGTAGTTTAAAAGTTGATACTCCTGGAAAAATAAAACCTAAAAATGTAAAGGAGTCTGAGAAGTTCAATTTGTATCCAGCCTGGGCAGAACAGGCTTTGAGACACTACCTGAAATTAAACAGCCAAAAGCTGGAATACTAGTCATGAGCAAGATTGCTGAATAAGAGCATGAGGTTTTTGCATACATACACACTAACATACACATACACACAAAGGGACTTATATGTGCACACAAAAATACACAAATGAAACAACTCTCAGAATATGTAGAAAAGTTAGAAAACAATAGAAAATATGTCCTGAGTAAGACTAGAATCAAGTGATAATTTTTAATATTAGAAAGCCCTCCAGTGAACTTTCCCCAAAAAAGTTGAGAATATTACATAGCTAGGAATCAGTGATAGTAAGAGAGTCAAGCAACATTATTAACGGGATAGGATTCATGGAGGAATGAATCAGGGAACCCTGTAGGTGCATATAAAAATGTTCATATCTTGTGTGAATTGTTAGAACATCTTTGAAAATAGTACATAAAGAGTCTGAGCAGTCAGTTTAGTGGATAAGATCTTAGGAGAAGTTCAGAATTGAGAGTCTGTTTCTAGAGTAAATAAACAAACTATGGCAGGGCAATGTGATACAAGCCTGGAATTCTAGCACTTCGTCAGGAGATTAGAGAATGGAATTACATTGCAATACCTTCCCTGGACCAGGTAGAAAAACTTTGTCTCAATAAAACAAACCAAACAAAAAAAAAAAAAAAGGAATACACAGTTGGAATTTTGGGCTAATTTTCTCATTATGTTTTGAGAAGTCAAGTTTCCTATTGAAATGCACCTTATATATATCCTCATTTGTGTTTTAAATGCTCTCTTATTACAGAACATTCTAGATGCAGAATGGCTCATTATTTCCATCCAAAAATTTGCAAAACTAAGTAAGCACCATTCTGTTGGATTCCAAAGAAATGTTGAAGGATTACAAAAGTTTAAGCCTGGAGAAATAGCAAAGTTCATCTAATGTAGTACTTTGTAGACTTTGTTAAATTAGAATTTAGATTTAAAATATGTATTTTTGTTTTGTTTGTAATTTTATATTCTATAGGATACTAAAAAATTATTTTTAAGTAGAGGGATTAATGGACAAATTCACAAATGATTCTTGCATTCTATTTTCCTAGAATATTCTTTCAAGAGAGTTATAATTAGAACATAGTTAATAGATAATTCCCATAGTTCATGTATACCATGTTAATGTGAATAATCTAGACAGAGTTGCTAACAAATGGATGATATCAATTTATAAATTTAGGAAAACAGCAATTTCCTCTCTGTTTCTAGCTCTCTGCTCTCTCTGTTCATTTCTAGCTCTCTCTCTCTCTCTGTTCGATTCTAGCTCTCTTTCTGTGTTCTTACCTCTCTCTCTCTCTGTTCTTTTCTAGCTCTCTCTGCTCTAGCTCTTTCCTATCTTTTCAAGCTCTCTCTCATTCCCAGCCACGTGGAGTGCGAACCTTGCCTGGTCCCAGCAGGCCTACTGTATAAACCTACCCCTTACCTGAATACCACGTGCATGCTGGTGCTGTCCTTACTCGGCTACCTCTTTTTAAAAAACCTAACATAAATGGTGCCGTGACTCGGATAAAGAGCTTAAAGTCAGGATAGCTGGGATTTCTCTCTGTTTTTTTTCCCTCTTTTTTCTTTTTTTGTTTGCTTTTTCCTTTTTTGCTCTGAGGAATACCCACAGTTCTGACGGCCTTTTGCGAACCAGTCTGTCTGTGGCGGAAACAGCGCATCAATACCATTACTGGCCTTCACATCCATGTCCACACCACTTCTCTACTCTGGCCCTGGTAACTGAGGCCCAACCATCTGATGTGCTTTGTTAGCAAAGATGTCTAAATGTTGTCAAAATTTTAGGTTTTGAGATTTGCCTTTTTTTGTTTTGTGTTGTGTATTCTACTACTGACTACATGGTTCTAAAATACTGGGCATATCTATGCTAAAATTCTCATCACGTCTAATGAGTTTTGTCATTGCAGAATATTTGTTGGTCAGTTCTTGATAGGAGCAGGTAAGCTCTACTTATTCTACTTGATCTCCTTGTTGCTTTAATTGGAAATAACAAAGGGCTTTTGTGGCAAAGATTTCAGTTCAAAGCCAGCTCGGGCTGAAAAATCCCTAAGACTCCATCTTCCAGCTAAACTCTGCAAGTGATACTATAACTCAAAGTGGTTCAGTGCTAGCCTTGAGCAGAAGTGCTCAGGGACAGTGCCCAGGCCTTGAGTTCAAACCTCCTTGAACACTGGAAGTGTTATTGTAACTCAACGTGGTAGAGCACTAGCCTTGAGCAGAAGTGCTCAGGGACTCTGCCCACACATGGAGTTCAAATCTTGAATACCAACTGGGAGAAGCCATCTGAGCAACCAGCACCTAGACTCAGCCAGTCTGGGGAACAAGGAAACATGGAGAGGACTAAGAGGAGATAATATCACATCAGCTACTTTGTGCCTGCACTTTCAAAATTAACCAGAGCCGGGAGGTCAGTGGAAGTAAGAAGCCTATCCAGCCCATGGTTATACCTGTCTACATATTAACTGAACAGGAATTTATATTCTTGCCTTTGTCACCTGACTTCTCTACTTAGTCGCCAGATGTCAGAAGTAGGTAGGGACATTTCTACCAACATTTTCAGCCCCAAGTCCTTCCTCTTGCCATTTATTTGCCGTTTAGTATTTTTTTTCCAGCCGCTCAATGCTCATGAGACTTCTCCAGACTTCACCCAAGGACTCAATCCACCAAGGGACAGCTACTGCTCACTGCCTTCTGGGAGGGGACTAAATTCCAGCCTTTTGCCCCTATTGTCCATGCCCCTTGTCAGCAGGAAGTAGCCAGAGAGAATCCTTGCCCTATTTCAAGATTATTAAAAGGCTGGAATGTGAGGTCCACCCCTAGATGGCTAGCAGACTCCACCCTCCTCACAGCAAAGTCTCCACCCAGTACCTGCGTTACCTAGGCAACTGGGATGCCTAGAAGAGGTCACATCTGAATTTGATGTGGCCACGCCTTTCCCCGCCCATACCCTAGATAAGGCCTACCACAGGCCCAGGCGCTCTCTCTGTTCCTTTCTAGCTCTCTGCTCTCTCTGTTCATTTCTAGATCTCTCTCTCTCTCTGTTCTATTCTAGCTCTCTCTCTCTGTTCTTACCTCTCTCTCTCTGTTCTTTTCTAGTTCTCTCTGCTCTAGCTCTTTCCTCTCTTTTCCAGCTCTTTCTAATTCCCAGCCACGTGGAGTGCCAACCTTGCCTGGTCCCAGCAGGCCTACTGAATAAACCTACCCCTTACCTGAAAAAAAAAAAGAAAAACAGCAATTTTTGAGGGTTTGGTTTAAAATGGTATGAAGAGAGTAGTTGTGTGACATCTTCTTTTTTCAACCTCTAAGTAACACAGGAAGCCATTTCCTTATTTACGTGCCTCTGTATACATTGAGAAAAATGCTAGGTTTGGGGTTAGTACTCAACATTATTTTTGTTTTATTGGTTTGCCTAGAGCTTGAACTCTTGGCCTGGACAGTGCCTCTGAGTCTGTTTATGCTCAAGGCTCATGCCCTACCACTTCAAGTTCAGTGCCACTTGTGTCTGGCTTTTGTGGAGAAGTATATTGGAGATAAGATTCTAAGAAACCTTCCTGCCAGGGTGGGTTTTGAACCATAATTTTCCAATCTTAGCTTCCTGAATATCTATGATAATTAAAAAGTATAAATATAAATAATATTTGCAAGTGATCTGATCTCAAGAATACCAGTGGAGGAAAAATTATGCATCTCAGGTTATTATGGTATTCTTTCCAGAACACGGAGGGCATCACATTAGCAGAGGTGTAGTATTTTTCACAATAGAGATAAGCTATTCATGATATGAATTAAGGAATTTTAGGGTGCCCCTTACAAGTTGGAAACTGTTGGGCTAGGATGACTTCATGGCATAAATCTTGGGATTGATAGTCATAGAAATAACAGCTTACTCTGATAAAAAAATGCTTACTCTTGATGAATTATTACAGATGCTTCATAGTTTTATCCTCTACCAGAATGTGGCTATTTTTCTATTGACTTCTCTATCTGTACACTCCATTGGAAACTGCATCTATTGCAGAATTTTATAACATGCAAAAAAGTACTGTTTTGAATCTCTAACATATGGAATGTTGAGAATTTAAAAAGGAGTAATTATGAGTAGTTATTTGTCATATGAATTTTGAAGCAAATATATAATCTGTCCTCTTAACAAATTATTTAATTTTAAAAGTTATGGGTTTCCATAGCATTAAAGTGTTTTTCTGTTTTAGAATAAGAAAGTAATAAATTTATTCTTTTTTGAAAAATTCTGCAAGTATATTATGAAAATATTTTCTAGTTGGATAACAATCACGTTGATGACCCTCTGGTAAAAAAGAGGTAATCAATTTGAATTAGATGTCAAATAGAATTGATTTTTAAAATATTGCTACCTAAAGAATAATATTTACTGTGCCAATACAGTGAAATTACATTGTACGCAGCTTATTTTTTCAATTTTATTATCAAATTGATGTACAGTGAGGTTACAGTAATTGTAAGGTAGTGAATAAAAAACATTTCAAACTTGTTACCCCTCCTTCATTTTTCTCACAGTTTTCCTTCACCCCTTCACCCCTCACAAGTTTATAAGGTACATTTCCAACATATTGTCTTGTGAGTGTTGCTATTGCATTGGTTTTCCCTTTGTCTTTTGTCTCACCATTTTGCTTTTCCTCTTCCCTTCCCTATTTAAGGTAAATGCATACACAATACAAAATCAAATACAGCAGGAATGAACTATAGGGGAAAAACCCAAAGAAAACAAGTCACATAGTTCAACAAAAACAACAACCACAAATAAAAAAATCTGGTTCCATATCTTGGAATTCATTTTGCTTAGCATCAGCTAATATGGCTATATATACGCAGTACAAAGCTACTGGAAAATAATAGTTGCATGGACACTATATCATGAAAAGAGCATGTTAACTTTTGGATGTTAAAGGTGGAATTAGGATTGGTGAATTCGCGGTTCTGATAAAGAAATTTCAAGAGTTTTAAAGTATGACAGGTAAATTTGAATTGTTCAAAATTTTTAACAACTTAGCCTATTAAGAAAATTTAAAATTTCCTGGGAGAATAGGCTTTCATGCAAAGAAATCCATGGAGACTTAGTAGAGAGGAAGCAATGTGGGTGAAGATGGCTCTATTTCACACTAAACAAACCTCAGAAACATTGCTGTAAATACGGTTGGTTCCCTTGGAATCATCCTTACCCAGGAAATATATTCTCACTGTGTGAAACAAGGTTGTATTGGAATTTAAATTCAAGTTCTTAAAAAATAAGACATCAAAATTTGTGAATTTACCTTTAATTACCAAACAGTAATTCTCTGAAAAAGATAATTTGAGTCAAAATATTTAGGGAGAAAGTGCCCTCCAAAATGCAAGAAGGTGTTGGGTTTACACATTTCTGTTTGTAACACTTTCCACAATGTCTTTGCACTTGAAGCAGTGAAACAGAAAAAAAACCGATTATATAATTATGTAATTATATAATTATATAATTATATAATTCAAACCAATGATTTCACATTTCTAAGTGGCTCACAAAAAATAATATCTTTAATAACATGAGATAGTGAAGACTTCTCTTATTCCATAAGCCAAAATGTTTTGGGTTCAGAAAAGAATTGAGCAAATGGAAAAGGTAAGAAAACGTAGTTCTTAGAAGCCCTAGCTAAGCGTATTGGCTTTAGCAGTGAAGGGAGTCCAAAAATTTTATATAAATTGTATTAATATTTTTTGGAGCTTCCGGTCGTGGGGCCTGAACTCTGGGCCTGGGTCCCTCAGGTCTTCAGGTCAAGGCTAGTGCTCTACCACTTGAGCCACAGCACCACTTTCGGCTTTTTTTCTTTTTGCTTATGTGGTGCTGAGGAATCAAACCCAGGGTCTCAGGCATTCAAGGCAAGCACTCTACCAAAGAGCCAACTTCCCAGCCCTAAATTGTGTTAATATTTTTACTAACTAAAATGATTTTACGGAGCCTATTTGGCTCACTACAATGCCGAACAGATTGAATGGAGACATGGAAATACATTCCACATCCAAATGAGGCAACTTAAAGAGTTTTCAAAGACAAATCATGAAGATTTAACAGTGGTGGAGCCCATATAGTCCTTCAGCTTCACTAGACTTGAAGCCAAGATGCTGTGATTAATTGGAAATCAGGCAAGAGCTAAGAGGAGGACATAGAAGCAGGACATAGAAGAATTGACCTTTTGTAACAGACACTGTCTTTCTAGGTATAGGTGATTTAACTCTACTCTCCTCCATACATCTTGGTGAACAAATTCAAGACAAAGAGAAAAATAATCTATTGAAATAATTTTGCATAGAATAACTTCATTGTTCCTGATATGGTATCTAAGGAGAGTCTTACAATATAAGATAAAACTGCAGTATTTTTCAGTTTCCTCTAAGCATCTTCTTAGCAAAATATATCTTTTAGGTTAGAATTGATTGAACCAAAAAGTGATGGAGTACTTATGTTTGTGGGCACTTTAGACACAAGAAGACTTTCAAGGTAAGAGAAAAAATACAGCCAAATATTTGTGATCACAACTTCTTGGACTGTTTTCTGGAGACAAAGTTTTACATTACACTTCTTCTCATTGACATAGATGTTGTTTCATGGCAACCAAGTGCAAGATGGAAGTTTCATAGACTCGCTTGGCCAATTAATCAGCATGAAAGAAGAAAATGGCAAATAATATTTAATGAATTACTTTGACCAATTACTTTGCCAGAGGAAAGAAGGAAAAATATAATTCAAAATCAATTGACTTAAAAGTATGAAGAAAGAGTAGTGAAGAAAGATTAGAGAAAATATGGAGGATTGTTTTCTCTCCAGTGGAGTAATGTGTTCTTGATCTTGTTTCTTCCATTCTATCTTCACAAGCTATCAAGTGTGTCTCACGACTGGATTATCCAGTTCAGACAGAGAACTCCTAGAAGAAAGATACTATTTGCAGGAGATGTAGGTGATTGTGATTTATAACCTTAGACAATCTATTTAAATCTGTTCAAAATTCTTTCCTATCCCAAACTTCTCTCTTTGGACAGCGTTGTTTGCTTTTCCCAAGACTACCCTTCATTAACTGCTTAAAATTTTGGGAAGAAATATTCATACTCTCTAGATATTTCTGGTTGGTTGTGATTTTTGTGTGTTTTTGTTTTTTGTTGTGTTTTTAAACTGAATTTCAAAAGGTTGTGCAAGTGTGTTACAATTAAATATATCCACCTAATTGTCCATTGCTCTTGGATCAGAGTCACTCCTTCCATCATTCTCAACCAAATGCTTCTCCAATATTTATTTCAGATTTACCACTTCCTTTATCATATGTGTCCATTGAGTATTCTAGCTGTACTTGCCCCTTGTTCATTTTTCATTCATTCTATGTCTTTACTATAATTTCTTTCTGTTTTCAACTTCCTGATAGTCATCCTGTTAAACTGTCTATTAATACTTTGAAAGGTTTATATACATTTCATGGAGTTTCCATTCTGCATATGCTTGAACTGATGTCAGCTTATATTTCCATAATTCATTCATCTGCAGTAACAATTTGCAAGACTGGAGACGTGAAGCACTTAAACATGATTTTATTCTCATCCATTTGGAAGATTAATCTTCAGTCAAAAAGAAAGTTAAAAAATGCATAGAATGTACTCCTAGCTACCAATTTTTATAAATAGCTTTGTACAGTGGTGTGATTGTTTTATTTTACATGGTATAATATTTTTTACTACCTATAAGTTTTGGAAAAAGAAGAAAACTAAAATTTATTCCTATATAGGAATGTGATAGAAATAGAAGACAGATTTTATATTTGTCATATCTCTGATGAGTACCCATATCAAGACCTAAAGTCATATTTCTCCCTATGTTACACAGATAGGGAAAACATAATATTACATATGATAAGACAACTATTTGTGACATTTTAAAATGTGCCTTATTAAATGATGACATTTACTTTATTAGCAAACATTTTGGTTTGAAATTTGGCAGGCTGATCTATTTAACACATTTCTGGAAGGCTCCTATTGAAAAACACAAATTGTGGTTGGTTATTTCTAGACTTCAATGAATGGTTGAACGTGTTTGGCATTAGTGCTGGGTAAATAATTCAACTCTATTGTAACTTGCTCCCTACACATGAAAAACTTGTAATGTCACTAAGTATCATCTACTTGTCAAATGTTATTTTGGCGAATGTGATTTTAAAAAGTTAATTTGTAAAGGAATAACTTTCAGTCGATTAAATGTAGATTATCATTGGTTTGAGAGTGACATTTTATACCACTGAACCATGTTGTACTGAAGTCCCAGTGTTTTGCAGCACTAAAGATCTTCTCAATGTTTTTCTGAATTACATTTGAACTCTAAGTAAATTTTTCTGGATCTTGGTAGACCAATTATGGATCTATCCTTCCAGGAACTATTTTTTGGCCCACTTAGGCTGGACTAAAATCTTTCATTAATCATAGCGGAGGGGTATTAAAAATAATCTTATGACACTTTGTGAACTTGCTCACTGATATGGGCTGGCCATCTGTAAGTTGAATGTTTGAATCATAGTACATACTCTCAAAATTTGTGATCTCATCTTTCATTTTAAGTTGCCTTGCATTTCACAATTGCTTACTGCTAAATCCTGCATCTCAAGGAATTGGGGCCCTGAAATATAGGAAATGAGAAATTGAAATGGGTCTTCAATTACTTTGTTGCATGTTGCATGGGCCTATGTGAGAAGTCTTGCCCTTGTTATCTGATGATGCAGGTAACTGGTACCTGGGATCATAGGAATCATTGGGTCGTGCAGAAGAATAATATTTGTTTGACATCTTATCAGAAAAATTTGAGCATAATCAGTAGGAATGCTTCAGAAATATGGAGAAAAACAGTTTGGAATCAGTGAATTAAAACAATAAACAGAGAAGCAGAGTAAAATCCCTTATAGATTAGAGGAAAACAAAATTGGTTTTTTACCATGTGAATTCAGAAAACCAAGAACAGTTTGAATGTATCACAAGTTTATACCAAAGACACTGCTTTAATACTTTTTATATTCTAATATACATTTTAAACCTAATTATTTGTATTCCAATTCTATTTATTGCAATAAATAAATTTTAATTTATTTGTGAAATTATCAACTAATTCTAGTAAGTTTCATTGTGTGAAATATAAAATCAGCACATATAAATATAAAATATATAACTATATATAATATAAGAAAAAAGACATATGTTTTGCATTGTTCTGTTGTGGTTACAGTATCAAAGGCAACTCTGTTTTAAAGTATTATTACATTATCTCTACCTCAGTGTTTGATAGAGTTGCACCTAAAGATTTACTATTTGTAGATTTACAGCCTGTAAGCAAGAGAAAACACTGTGATGAAAACATTACCAATTTAAGGCCTAATAATGAGAAGAAACATCTGGACTTCTCCTGCAACTATGAAAATATTTGGTGATAGTAATGCAGTAGTGTAACTTCCTACCTGGTAGGATGGTAGACAGGCCAGGATATTAAGTAATCATGAATATGATCGATTTTTTCCCCTTCTTGGCTTTAGTTACTTTTGAAATGTTAGATATAATAAACAATTATATTTTGATAAAATACCTTCTAGTCTGAACAGTTATGACTGAATTGTTCATCTCTCTATGATCCCTTGTAAGTAAGATTAGTGTTGTTCAAGTAAAACAATCTATGGTGTCAGGGTAAGATATTCTGATTGGTCTGTTCCTACATGGAAGAAGAATAAAGGGTCAGGTAGACATTTGTGCCAGTAAGACCTCACTTGGGAAAATGTCAAATGCAGAAGGTTAGAAGTAGCTCTTAAGCAAGGCTTACTTTGAATCCATTAGCTCCACAAAGCTAATTCAGTTGGATCAATTAGTACATGAAAAAGCCATCACCTTTGGACCTAGCAATAAATTATTGAAAGTATGATCAAATTCCAAATGAAAAAGACTTAAAATTTTCATTGACAAAAAAAATTTGCAAATGTGAGCATTAAGATGAACAATATATTTTTTTTCCACTATTCACAGAATTTTAGGGAAATAAGATCAGTAGCATTGTCAGGAACAATATAGTTTCCTTATTACAAGTAGGCAACGGTGGATATAAGTCTGTATAAAGATTGCATCATTAACTGCTTAAATTTGGAAGATACTACATGCTTCAGCAGCACGTATTCCCAATTACAATACAGAGATTAACATGGCAATTGCACAAGGATGATATGAAAATTTGTGAAGTATTCCGTATTTTTCTTTCTTCAGATGCAAGAAATGAAAAACATTTATTAAAAAGTTGATTACAAAATAACAAGTGTAACAACATACGTAATTCATATAATTAAATTTAGTTTGACATCAGTGTATTAAATCTTCACCTCAGAAAGGCGTTTACATACCATAAACTTTACAAAACTTTTGAAATTAGACAACATTGTCATTTTATCCCAAAGAAAAATAATATTAGGACCTAGGAAAAAAAGGAATCTAAAACTATCTATATGGAATACAATCTGAAAGGACACATTATACAAACATAGAATATTTTAAAATATTCTTTTTCAGACAAGCACCAGAAATACTTTAGTTTCTGTACTATTCATTTAAATAGATAAGTTAAAATTATTTCTGATTAAAATTTCACAAACTCTGCAGAAATCATTATACATGTATACAAAAACTCTTGAATACATTTTGACATCCAATGCAGGCAATTCACTTGGAAGAATTCCACGGAATTCATGAATTTTTTACAGTAAGTATTGGTGTTGCCGGACGCTGGTGGCTCAAACTATAAAAAGAATTTTGAGGTATTACCAGGTGTAGTAGACTCAGACAGGCCTACCACTATAAAGGTCATGATAAGGTCTCTAAAAGAGACTATTCAAGTTAATAAAGGGCAGAGGATTGCCCAAATATTTTACTCTCATATTTAAACTTGCCTAATCCCACACTGACTCAAAACAGAAAAGGAGGGTTTGGCACCACAGATACTGTAGCCTGGATTCAGGAAATTACAGATAAAAGGCCTTACAAGGCCATTAAAGTCAATGGAAAACAAATAACAGGACTCTTAGACATAGGAGCTGACAGATCCTGTATAGCTGGAAAAGATTGTCCTATGGCCTGGCCAGTGCAAGAGACTTCTTCTTCCTTAATTGGATTAGGGATGGCTTCTAATGTAGCTTAGTCAGCTCAGAGACTCAAATGGGTATGTGAAGGGCAGTAAGGCCACTTCAAACCTTACGTTGTTCCCACCTTGCCCTTTTCTTTAGGGGGCAGTGACATCATGCAAGACATGAAAATAAAATAGGACAAATAGACTCCTCATCGAAGGAGCAAAATTTTTCATAGGGGCCACTGACGAACAGCTTTATGCTGACAAAATAATATGGAAACGTGTTGATCCTGTATGGATTAATCAGTGGCCCCTAACTCAAGAAAAGATTGAAGCCACACAGGACTTAGTTCAAGAACAATTGAGTCAAAGGAAGAATAGAAAAGACTACCAGTTCATGGAATACTCCATTTTTTGTCATTAAAAAAGAAGTCAGGAAAATGGAGATTATTACAAGATCTGAGGGCAATTAATGAGACCATGCATAACATGGGAGCCCTTCAACCAGGTCTACCCTCTCCTGTTGCAGTCCCACAGGGTAGATACATAATAATAATAAACTTACAGGATTGCTTTTTTACAATAAAATTACAATCAGAAGATTCCAAGAGATTTGCTTTCAGTGTCACTTCGGCTAATTTTAAACAAACTTATAATAGGTACCAATGGAAAGTGCTACCTCAGGGCATGAAAAACAGCCCTACCTTATGTCAACAATATGTGAAAAGGGCTATAGAACAAATTAGAGAAAAATATCCAGGGGCATATATTATTCATTATATGGATGATATACTTATGGCCGATGAAACTAGAGAAAAGACAGAAAAAATATTACAGGATATGGTAGAACAATTAACAAAATTCGGTTTGATAATAATAACTCCTGATAAAGTTCAACATGAATGACCTTTAAATTATCTGGGAAAAGTGATTGGACATGATTATATTATGTCTCAAAAGACACAAATTAGAACAGATAAACGAAAAACATTAAATGATTTCCAAAAATTATTAGGGAATATTAATTGGATTCGGCCTAGTTTAAAAATAGCTACAGGACAATTAGATCCTTTGATGAAAATGTTGGACAGAGACCCTAATCCTAAATCTACCAGGAAAATAACTCCTGCCGCCTTATCCTGTATAAAATTGGTAGAAAAAGCATTGAATACAGCTAAAATACAGAAAATTAATATTGTACAAACATGGTCCTTTAAAATTCTGGCTACTCCCACAGGATATTTTTGGCAGGATGGGATACTAGAATGGATCCATTATTCCCATAACCCTGGAAAAATAGTTGCTTCATATCCCTTTTTTTGTGCTAATTTGATTTTAAAGGCTAGATTAAGAGCTAGAGAATTATTTGGCCAAGAAATACCTAACATTATTATCCCTTATAAGAAACAATTAGATCATTTGATACGATTTGATGATGATTGGAAAATTGCTGTATTAACTTACACAGGTAAAATAAGCTTTCATATGTCCCAACATCCTTTTATACTGAAACCCCTGTGATATTTCCAAAGGTTTTGGTTACAGAACCTTTGGGAGGGGCATTAAGTATTTTTACAGATGGATCTTCTAGCAGAAAGTCTGTGGTTTATTGCAGTACAAAACCACCATTAATATCTTCTGACCCAACTGTACCTGCACAACAGATTATTGCAGTTCTGCTAGCCTTTCAAAATTATTCAGAGGAGATTAACCTTTACACAGATTCGCGCTATGTGGTTTCCTTGTTTCCTGCCATTGAAACAGCCCTAGTTACTGGTCATTCTAAAGTAAAAGACTAATTAATAAAATTACAACAGCTATTACAACAAAGAACGACAAAGGCATTTGTGGGACACATCAGGGGGCATAGTAATCTCCCTGTACCTTTGTCTCAAGGGAACAAGTTAGCAGACTTATTAACTAAGGAAAGTCACGTAATGTCAGCTTTAGAAGAAGCTCAGGAAAGTCATAGACTACACCATCTGAATGCTAATGCCTTAAGAAAGATGTTTCAAGTGTCCTGAGAACAGGCAAGACAAATTGTAAGGGAATGTGAGGCATGCCTGGAAGTTTTTCATCCACAAAAAATGGGAGTTAATCCTAGAGGCTTAAAGCCTAGAGTTCTGTGGCAAATGGATTTTACCCATTTAACAAAATTTGGGAAACTCTCCTTTGTCCATGTTACTATAAAGACTTATTCTCATGCTATGGTTGCTACAGCCCATTCTGGAGAGGCTGTGAAAGATGTTATTCAACATTTGGTTAAAGCCTTTGTAGACCTAGGAATTCCTAAGGAAATAAAACCTCACAATGGACCAGCATACACCTCCAATGCTTTTGCTAAATTTTGTGCACAATGGAAAATCGTGCACAAAACAGGGATTCTGTATAATCCACAAGGCCAAGCAATCATAAAACGAGCTCATCAGACCTTAAAAAGTCAATTGACAAGAATTAGACAGGGAGGAGAGAAGCAATACTTCCCCCATTACACTCTTAACCATGCTTTACTGGTTCTTAATTATTTCAATGCTGATGAGCAAGGAATAACCCCAATGATGAGACATTGGGGCATGGGAAAAACTACAACTTTTCCTTTACTAAAATGGAAGGATCTACTTACTGGAACCTGGCGTGGGCCAGACATCCTGTTAACATCCGGGAGAGGCTATGCTTATGTTTTCCCACAGAATGCAGAATCCCCCATTTGGGTCCCAAACAGACTCATCAGGCCTTTCTTGGGCCCAAAAAAGAGACAGGAAGAAAATGAAAATACATCAGCAGAGAAAACTGGAGCAGAAGATAAAGACTCTCTCTCTATCACCACCACAGGCTAATTTAACAAAAACCGCAACACCACCTATATGGGGAAAGATCAAGAAGCTGGTTGAAAAGGCCCGGCACATTTTGTTAATGAGTTAAATAAGGATGTTTCTCTAACATTAACAGAGCAAAAAATTATTGATCCAAAATTAAAAAAAAAAAACAAAATAGAGGCTTTGGAAAAAGTAGTCTTAAAGTTAAGGACTGAAGTCAATAATCTAAAAACCCAGCTGACAACTAGCTGTCATCAGTCATTTAAATATACTTGTGTTACCCCATTACCTTATAATGAGAGCTTAGATTGGGAAGTTACCAAAGTGCATTTACAAAAATTCTGGAAGGACAATAGCTTAATTCATGAGATAGGACAGCTACAGGAAGATATCTCAGCCCTTAGTCAAGCTCATTTGGAAACCGTGGGGATAAATTCTTTGGCAGCAGACTTACAGAGAGGATTAAAAAGTCTTAATCCTTTAGATTGGTGGCACTACTTGATTACATTTGAAGTCATAATACTTATTGTTATATGTATTCTTGTTGTCTTTCCAGTCCTCTTCAAACTAGTCTTCTGCTCCATCTTCTCTATATGAGAAGAAATTTCTCTGGCACATTTAATATATAAAAAAGGGGCAAATGCCATGCCTACTCCAGTGGAGTCTGCTTAGCATGGAACACCTGCATTCAGACCTGAGAATGGGGCTTCAAAGAAGCCTATCTCTGAGAATGGGACTTCACCAAAGTCTACCTAAGAGAATGGGGCTTCAAAGAGGCCTATCTCTGAGAATGGGACTTCACCGAAGTCTACCTCAGAGAATGGGGCTTCAAAGAGGCCTATCTCTGAGAATGGGACTTCACTGAAGTCTACCTCAGAGAATGGGGCTTCAAAGAGGCCTACCTCCTGGAAAGGCTGGCAAGCCCCTGGGAAAGATGTGTTTCTGTTCCTGTTTTGCTTTTCTTTGCTGTATAGGAGTGCCTATTAATCTTTTACTGTTCCTGCTGCTTGTTCTACTTACTCATGCTCAATGTTCCCTTATTCAAGGCTCTTTCTTAAAAGTGTTGATGACTCCAACATCCGATGAGTGTCCTGAGAATATGACTAACTCACCAGAGTTAAGTGCTACCGTAAAAGCCCCTCTTGTGGAAGCTATTAGACAAGTCATAAGTAAATATAAAAGTATTGGGGGTTTCATGACATCACTTCAGCAGAAGCAATTGTTTGTAAGAGATTTACAGGAAGCTGTAGGCACGGCTAGATCAAAAAGAGTGTATGGCTACTGGAGACTTCCCTTTAATCCTAAAGCATATACAATAGACTCATATAGATATCCTGTAGATAAGAAAGATGTAGAGGGATATTTAGACCAAAAGCTAAATAAGATTCTTAAAAAGTTGGTAGATGGAAGGTGGAAATGGCTTATCAGAGGAAAATGGTGGGATCCTCCATTATCTAGAGGACCCCAAAGACTTCCACCAAATCCATAGCCTTTTACAGTTGTGTATGATAAGTACGGCAACCATTGGGAAAACTACTTAGAAGAAAAAACTTCCTATTACTCTCTTTCATTTACTGAGAGACTTGCTAGATCTAGGTCTCCTTGGTACTTACTATCAAAGAAGGAACAAGAAAGATCTTATGAGACAGTTAAGGCCTCTATGGAGAAGAGTAAACGATTATGTGAAAGGGTTACAGAAAAGACACTATGAGCTTAAATTTGATATATGGCCAGATTTAACTAAGTATACTAAATATCATCATTTTGGCCACAAATTGGGGACCCTCTAAAGAATGTCAAAGAAGCACAATTGCTTAAAAAAGATTTGAAACATATAAAGTACAAAACTAAACAAAAGTAACTATAAAGTACTAGAGTTCATGCCTTTCTGTCCAGCACCTTGCCCGTGTGCTCTGGTTAATGGTTAATAGGTGATAAACATCAAAACCAATTGTATTTCTTAAAAAATAGAGGTAAAGCCGAAAACAAGTGCCTATTGTCATAGCTCGTAATCCAAAAAACAAGATCAGGCGACCAGCTGGTGAACACCTAAAAATGAAGCCTTGCAGCAAGATTGTGTAACTTTTTGCCCTTTCTCATGGAGACTTTAGCTATAAAAGCATGTTATCCTCTGCAATAAATCACACTCAGCATTCACTCCTCTTCTGTGTGAGTTGTCTGTTTGCCATCTCCCCACCTGTTCCAGTTCCTCCACTAGGTGTCCTCCATCGTCCCAACAGAGCCAGTCAGTGGCAGAGGTCCATTGTATCTTTGCTATCTCAATTCTCAGCAGCAAGAGGACTTTAGTTTGGGCATTGGTATCTGTATCATGATGACGTAAGAAAGAAGCCACTCTGGTATTATTCTGCATATATACACTGTGCAGGGTTGTCCAGCCATCTACAGTTATTGCATTTGCCACTTGAGCCACCAACTCACGGACAATGTCTAAGTGTCCACTATAGGCTTCCTGATGAAGAGGGGTATACTCATCATCATCCCTAGTATTCACATGAGTGGCCTTTTTGGAAAGTAGTCTCCACATTGTAGTAAGCTGAATATTTTCAGCAGCCCAATGAAGAAATTTACTTGGATCCTTGTCCAATTTTTGTCTTGCAATTGATAACATTCCTTATTTTTTCATCTTGTTCCTCAGCTTCCTAAGAATTGCCTCACCAGAGACTTTGAGTGCCAATGGGAATGAAGTTTCCATGTATTTCCCTAATAGTTCACATAGGTTGAACTGGTCAGAAAAATCTAGTGAATTTTCTGCATATCTGATTTATATCCTTTTTCCAATTTTACTATTCAAAATTATTCTAACTGGAGAGTAGGGAATTGATGGAGAACAGAGGAAAGATGTTCCTCCGTATTCAAAAGTACAGACTGAAAATAAGGACCAGTGATGTCTTCATGTGCAGTTTATTCTAGGAATGAGAAAAGACGAAATAATGCCCTCTACATAAATGATTTGGGAAATGGCAGAGCAAAAAGTGAAATGATGCAACCAAAAATATAAAAGCAAAATAAATTAGGATAATTATGGAACAATCATATTATCTATGAGAACCATGAAATAGAGAAAGGAAGAGAGATACAGATATGCAATGACCTAGCTAGCCACAAAATTCATGCCTCTGATCAACTGATAGAGCAAACAAAATTTTATTTTTTAAAAAAGATGGAAATAGAATTTATATATTTACTTGGAATTAGTAAATACATTTTAGTAGCCTACATAAAGAGACATAGCTTTGAACAAATTACAGACAAGAATCTAAATCCTTGGTAATTCTAGTAAATCCTTGGTAATTCTAGTAAAATTTCACTGAAATCAGTTGAATCACACTTTTCCTGTACAATGAAGAAATAGGTCCAAGTTAGTTAAAGCAGCTAGAGAAGGCAGGAAGATTTTATCTGTGACAAAACTTTGTGGAAAATGGTATTGAGGATTTCTCACTGGTGATCCACTTGCACTAGAAGCATGATTCTGAACTATTGCTTGCTGATTCTGAACTATTGCTTTGATCATTATATTCTCCAAGAAGAAAAAATGAGAATTGATAGTTTAGGACTACTAATACATTTTGACCTTCTCACTAAGCACCTTCAATCATCAAAATCACATGAAGAAAATAGACAGGCCTACTTTTTTAGATGAAAACAAGTGTCTTAAAAAACAAAGAATTTATGTAGTCATGCATAGGACTTCTATTTTACCAATGCCTCATACATTTTTTATAATGTTGGGTAACAATAAATAATGGATCTATTAGAAGGCTCTTAAAGCTCATATGTTCAATAGTGAGTTCTCTTACACTGTATCATGGTATTTTTTGTTTATGGTCTTAAGAAATTTACATAACTAACTTGAATTTCTGACAGGACAGTATCATCACTGTACATCTTGCTTCTATACTCTCAGTTTTACATTACTATCTAAGTATGTGCATTAGATAGTTATAGAGAAAAAAGTAGAAGCCACACTAGTGGCTCATGTCATTAATAATAGTTAATCATTAATAATAGTTAATCAGAAAGATGAAATGTGAGTATTGTGTTTGAAAGCAGACCAAGAAAAAACTGTCCATTAGATTCTGATTTGAAAGTAACCAACAAACACTAGAAATGGAGCTGTGGTACAAGCAATAAAATGCTAGCCTTGAGAAAACTGAAATAAAAAATAAATTCTGGAAAAAGCTATGTGTACAGTAGGAAATGACCTGCTGTGTTAGGAGCCATTCCAGATGTGTAGAGGCTCTCAGTTTTGTCTACAGTTGTTCTGATAACAATAGTGCCATCTTCTCGGTGGTTGGAATATTCATGTGCTCAAGGACTCCCTGAGGCCTTGAGCTACCCGTTAGTGTGTGTGTGTGTGTGTGTGTGTGTGTGTGTGTGTGTGTGTGTGTGTGTTTGTGTGTGTGTGTGTGTGTGTGTGTGTGTGTGTGTGTGTTTCCCTCATTTTCCCCTGTCCACTTTGTGAGTGCCTGTCTGCCTATTCCTAATCTCGGATAGTGCCCCTTCTCCATTGCATACTTGCCTTTAGCCTCGATCAGGATCTGTAATGAGTCTTAAATTGTCAGAGACCTGAATATTCCACTTTTTCCTTGGAGCCCAAATTCGGCTGTCCATATCTTTGTACACCTCCAGAGGATTCTGGGTCAGCAGGGCCAGCTGGCATATGTTCTCCCCTGCCTCTGGGGGGGCAGGGTCAGTCATGCGATGTCCTGTAATTTTCCTCAGCTGGGCCTCTGGCTGTACGTCCCACTCTCAGCAGTCTGGCAGTGGAGTGGGGGAAGGGTGGTTGCCAGTGGCTCTGACCAACTCGAGCTTGATAGCTGACTGAAGGCTAACCCAGCAAGGATGATCAGGGTTTACATGGGAGGTGAGGCCAAGTTGGCTTGGAAGCATTGGTCGATGTCTAGGAAATGTCAATATATGTTTTCACAGGTAAGTCTATCTTCCAACCCTAGCAGGGCCTCTAGACAATTCCAGATGTCAGAATACAGAGGCAAAGACTTTGAGCTCCAGGGCCAGAGAACTAGGGGATGAGAGACTGGTATGGCCAGTGCCTCAATGTTCTGGGGCATTATCCTTGAACTGGCTATGTCCCCCTTGTGTAAGTTCTTAACCCAGTGCTAGCCACACACCGGACACTTGTGCTGTGGAAGTGGTAGGAGTAGAGGTGAGATCTAGGATGACCAAAATCAGGATTTATGGCCTGAATGGGGTATAGGGTGTCTTTAAAAAAATCTTAGAGCTGGAACTCAGAGCTTGGCACTGTCCCTGAGCTTCCTTTGTTCGAAGCTAACATTCTAACACTTGAACCACAGCTCACCTTTCATCTTTTTTAGTAGCTGAATAGACAGACGAGTCTCACATACTTTCCTGCCTTGACTGGTTTAAGTTGCTGCCCTAAGAGCTCAACCAATTGAGTAGTTAGGATTTCTGGTATGAGCCTCTGGCAACTGCTAAGGATGTGTGTGTGTGTGTGTGTGTGTGTGTGTGTGTGTGTGTGTGTGTGTGTGTGTGTGTGTGTGTGTGTGTGTGTGTGTGTGTGTTTACCAGGGCTTAAACTCAGAGCTTAGGTGGTATCCTAGGTATCTTTAACTTGTTTGAACAAGGTTGGTGCTGTACTACTTGAACTACAGTAGCTCCGCTTCCCATCATTTTCATGATTCTTTGGAGATAAGAGTTTGCCCAGGCTAGCTTTGAATCTTGATTGATCCATAGGTCTCAGCCTTGAGTAGCTAGGATTATAGGCATGAGCCACTGGCATCCAGCTGCATGGATGTCTTTTCCGAATCTCTTCTGTTCTAACAGCTGTCTACTTGCCCTGGCCTAGATCTCTGACCTCCACATCAGCTTCCACCAGCCCCTGACTGTGTGAAGAACGTATAACTCAAACCTGATCCCATTCTTTTTCCTTAGGGGAGGAGGTTATGTTTCATCTGAAGCCTGGGGTAGGAGGGGTAGCTGTAGATGGGTGCTATGTAGAGATAGTATGTTTTAGCCAAGAAAGGAAGTGTGGCCAGATGCTAATAGCTCATGCTCTCATACTCCTAGCTCTTCAGGAGTCTGAGATCTGAGGAGTGCCATTCAGAGGCAGCCTAGATAGAAAAGTCTGTGAGACTCTCTTCTGCAAATAACCACCCAAAACCTGGAAGAAAAGCTGTGGCTTAAGTGGTAGAGTGCTAGCCCTGAATGAAAAAAGTGAGGCCCAGAGCCCAGGCCCTGCATGCACACACAGACACACACAGACACACAGACATGCAGACACACACACACACACACACACACACACACACACACACACACACACACAACACATACACAGGAAGGTGGTAATGATGAGCTGAGCTAGAACTGGGGGCAGTCCTGAGGTATTGCCACAGTAAACTCTACAGGCATATCAAGTGGTTTCTACCTAAATCCTTCTTGGGCTAAGGGGTCTGGGCCATGGCAGTAAGTTCCATGGAACCTGTCCCTCCATCTGTGCACTGGGCCACAGGACCAAATGGATGCTCATTTGTAGTCGGCCCACGATTGCAGACCTTCATGTGCCCCTGAGCACTAGTGAGGAAAGGAGGCCTCTGAGCCCTGGGACTACAGGGACAGCCAGCTGGCTGTGGATTCCTCAGACTACAAGTCTTTCATGAGCCCAACTCAACACCTGCCCAAGGTGTGCCTGACAAATTCACACTCTTGTGATACCCGCATGAGTGGGCATTACCTGGTGTGACATCTTGCAGCTTCTTCCCCTCCTGGCTCAGAACTGTGGTCTGAGACTTCAATTTACTGTTCAGATCCACATTACATCCATGACAGATGCCATTCTGGTTATCTCCATGCCCCAAGGCTCCACCCTTCTCTGGTACTGTGTCTTGCTCTGTAGGGAATGGCCTCCAAACAGGCTGCTCTCAAGACTTGTAGGACACCTAGAATTGGGAGACCCTTATGGGCCCACTGGAAAGTGGGCCTAGAGCCACAGAGTGAGATACAAGTAGGCCAGGGGTTGGTCATGGGGCTTGAACTCTGGGCCTGGGCGCTGTCCCCAAACTCTTTAGCTTACCACTTGAGCTACAGAGCCACATCCGGTTTTATGGAGGGTCCTTGGAGATCAGAGTCTCCCTGATTTTCCTGCTTGTGCTGGCTTTGAACCGTGATCCTCACATCTCAGTCTTCTGAGGACTAGGAGGACAGGTGTGAGCCACCAGTGCCCAGCTGATACGGCCTTTCACCACAGTGAGCTAGGAGCTCCTGAAAGCTTTTCTTTATTTTTCTGTGCCAGTACTGGGGCTTGAACATAGGGTCTGGGCTCTGGTCTCTTAACTTTTTCACTCAAGGTTAGCACTTTACCACTTGAGCCACAGCTCCATTTCTGGCTTTTGGTAGGTCATCGGCAAAAAGAGTCTCACTAACTTTCCTCCCCTGAGCTGGCTTGACACAAGATATCTATTTCAGTCTCCTGAGTAGCTAAGATTTACAGGGGTTGAGCCACTGGTGGCATTGGGCTAGAAGCTTTTCTTAAGCAAGCATTATTCCCTGCATTTGCCCTGAATCCTACATGCAAAGGAGGTCTGAGGGTCAGGAGCTTTTAAAAATAAGCTCCCAGCCACAGGAAATGGATGGGGTCCCTGGTAAAATCTGACCTAATCTTCACCCTGGGCCCCATTCTGGGACCCCACCCTCTGCCCTACCTGTGACTCAGCCTTGAATGTCCTGCCATACTTGCCTGAAGCCACAGAACCTTCATTCCACCCATACCATCAGTTCTACACCACACCTCAGGACATTTGCCCATGCTGTACCTTCTTCCTGAGGCCCTGTGCCCTGAATCCACATCTTAGAACTCCTGTGGAATTTTGACACTGCTTATATCACCTCCTGGAGCAAGTCTTTCCTTCCCTTCTTCCTCTTTTTTTAAAAATATTGAGTTGCTAGAGATGGAACTTGTGCAGGCTGACTGGCAACTGCTCTATCTTGGGTTTGTGTGTGTGTGTGTGTGTGTGTGTGTGTGTGTGTGTGTGTGTGTGTGTGTGTGTGTGTGTGTGCATGTGCGTGCTTGTGGGGTTTGATTTCATGGCCTGGATGGTATCTGATCCCTGAGCTTTTTTTTTTTTTTTGGGTCCAGTTGTGGGGCCTGAACTCTAGGCCTGGGTGCTGTCCCTCAGCTCTTCAGCTCATGGCTAGCACCCTACCATATGAATCACAGCGCCATTCTGGCTTTTTTCTTTTTTCTTATGTGGTGCTGAGGAATCGAACCCAGGGCCTCAGGCATGCAAGGCAAGCGCTCTACCACTGAGCCACCTTCCCAGTCCCTGATCCCTGAGCTTTTGTGCTCAAGGCTAGCACTCTAGTACTTAAACCACAGCTCTACTTCTGGCTTTTTGTGTGTTTAATTAGAGAAAAGTGTCTCATATAGACTTTCCTGCTTGCAATTGGGATCCTCAGATCTCAGCCTCCTGAGTAGCTTACAGAGGTTAACCACCATCACCTACCCTCTACCCTACCTCTTACCTATAAACTCAGCCCTCCTCTGATTCCCAGAAGAATACGTCTCATCAGGCTCATTTTTTTTTTTTTTTTTTGCCAATCTTGGGGCTTGAACTCAAGTTCTGGGCATGTTCCTGAGCTTCTTTTGCTCAAGGCTAGCACTCTATCACTTAAGTCATAGTGTCACTTTTGGCTTTTTCTTTTTCTGTGGTACAGAGGAATTGAACCTAGTCATGGAAGGGTGCTAATTAAAGTTATATAAAACATGAATTATAATATGAATGAAATTCATGGTTCCATTACTTGTTCTAAGAAAACAATTATGCCTTTTGTTTTCAATTATATTTCTTTGAGAATGTGTAACATTCATATATTTCACTGTTAAAATTGATGTTACATTATATCAAGTTGATTCAAACTTGTATTTGAAAATTGCACACTTAAAACAAATATACTTCCACTTTCTTCTAACACATAATTAAAATAACAGTATAGCAAAGCTTGGTGTTAGCTGTTCATGTGTAGAATCCTAGAAACTCAGGAGGCTAAGACCTGAATATTTTAGTTCAATGTCAGTGCAAACAGACAAAAATGTGAAAAATTATCTCCAATTATCCAGCAAGAAGCAGAAGGTGAGAATGTGGCTCAAGGAATAGAGTGTCATCATCCATGAGCAATAAATATGAAGGAGACCATTAAACATTGAGTTCAAGCCCTAAAATGGCACGTACACACAAGACAACAACAAAAAAGTAGTATGAGCATCAATATTATTGAAGACAAAATAGGAAAGATAATGAGAAATGTGTAAACATCTTGCAGACAGAAATCATTTGACAGAATTTTGATTCATGAGAGGGAAAAGTCACAGTATGATTTGTACATTCTCATTATAGTCATTTGTGTTGAAACTTGGCTATTGGGTAACATGTGAAAGAGCAGACTGGACTACCTGACAGTGCAGACATTGCCTGTGACTATGCACTATCCCACTCTGCAAAAATCTAAAATAGTGATGGTTATTTTTTTAAAAACCTCGTTAGTGACTGGTCCACACAGACTGGGGTCCTTATTTTGAGGCTTCAGACCAGTGCTTTTGTTTATAACCACTCCTATTTTATCCCTCTTCCTTTGTGCAGCTATACCTTACTTAGCTGGCACCAAGCCAAGGCTTTGAACTAGACCGACTTCTCTATAAACTCAACAGCAACATTCTAAGTTTAGAAGATAAAATTGAGGAAAGTTTTCAACACAAATTAAAATACACAGTGGAAAAGGTGGGAGAGAAAAGATAAGATGAAAAGTAGAATAGCTAACTATTCAAGAATTCATTAACAGTTTCTAAACTTTACAAGAGAGCTGGGGTACAGTTCAGTTGTAGAAACAGACTAATATATACAAAGCCATGGGTTAAATCTCCAAGAAGGCCTAATAATAATTTCATACATAGTAGTAATACAATAGTTACTTGAAATAAATACTTTCATATTAGAGAGGCCTGAATCCTCAAAAACTAAACAAAATATTTTCAATTCTTGTACCCACTGACATAAAACTAAGAATGAAATGGAAATAGTTTCCTTTTCTGTCCTTTCCTTTCCTTTTCTGTTTTCTTCTTTTTCTTTTTTTTCCTTTGGCACTACTGGTGCTTGAAGTTGCTAAGACTCTAACCACTTTAGATTATTTTTCTGGCCAAGCCTCTCGTGAGCAATGATCTATTCCCTATGACTTCCACAAACGTGAGATAACAGGGAAATTACACTATGTCTAACTTACTTTGGTTTTGTAATTTCTCACTATTTTTTTTTGTCAAAACTGGCCCTGATATGTCTTCTAAATCTCTGCCTTCTAATTAGCAGGATATATTTCAGCTCAAGCTTAGACCCAGACTATTTTTCAATGTAAACATTCCATATTGACTTCTGTTTTCTAGTTATCATTAAATTCTATTGAGGTTAGTATGGATCTTTATGAAGTTATCAGAAGAACACAGAAATATCCCTGGAATAATTTTCCTGGTTTCTTTAAATATTTATAGCATGACATCACAAGTAGGACATTAATATTTCACAAATACTTTATGCAGACTTCAGTAGTTTTAATTATTTTGCACACATATTAAGCCCAACATATTTCTATCAACTCTATATGAATATACCATATTTACAGACACGTTTCTTTACCAAAAATGAGTCTGTCTCATGCTTCCTTTTTATAATTAAACCCACTACTTCTCTTTTTCCCATCCCAAACCTGTTTCATCCTGGTAACACATTTTTTTTTCTCTGACTTCTAGATCATGCAATGTTTGCCTTGCATGTGTGAAGCATGGGTTTGATTCCTCAGTACTACATAAACAAAACAATCTGTAATTGGCACTATGACAAGTCATAGAGTGCTAGCATGAGGAAAAGAAGCTCAAGAACATTGCCAAGACCCTGAGTTCAACCCCCAGGATTAGGCAAAAATAAACATGATGCATTTTATTAAGCCTGGCACTAGAGGCTCACGCCTGTTGTCCTAGATGCTCAGGAGGCTGAGGATTGAGTTTTGAAGCCAGCCCTGGCAGGAAAATCCATGAGATTCTTATCTCCAATTAAATCTCAGAAAAATCTGAAAGTACTGCTGTGCTTCAAGTGAAAGAGTTCTAGCGTTCATTCAAAGGAGCTCAGGGACAGCGCCCAGACCCAGATTTCAAACCTCAGGAAAGAAAAAAGAAAAGAAAAAAAACACACTAAATACTATACATAAACTGCTTTGTCAAACAGCAATTTCTATACAGCTACTTAAAGTTAATTTAAAAATATGATTAGAATAAAATACCAATCACTTTGGGAAGAAGACATAGATAGAATTGAAAGGTTGTTTACAGGAGACAAAGTAAATTTTATATCATACACTTTGAGTTGAAATTTGTTCTTGTCTTCTTACATCATTTATGGAATTGACAATACTATAGTTATGGGTCAGTTTCCTTGAGAAACTGATTGTATTCTTCTGTCTTTTCACAAGAAACCATAGAGGTGATTTTTTGCATCTTTTTTAAAAATTGTGAACTTACCTTTCAGAGGGGCTACAATTACATGGGCAATGTAATGAGTTCATTTCTTACCAAGCGTTGTTGCGTCCTCGTTTGTTTCCCGTTTCCATCCCTTCCCATCTTCCCCCACCTCACCTCCCAGCCAAAGTTGTACATTTTGTTTTTCGACATAAAGTCTTGTACATCTCATTGCTGGAATGGGTCCACCTGTATCCCCATTTAAACAATATGTTTTTTCCCTCCCCTCCAGAAATTATACAAACATCAAATACAGTGAAATCAAGGCCTTACCGTAGGGGAAGGACATACAAAGAAACAAAGAAATCACCTTATACGTATGTTAGAAACAATCACAAGAAAAAAAATGCATTTGAATCCTTATCTTGGAGTTAATTTCTCCTAACATCAACTTCTCTGACAGTTTCTGCTTGTCTCAGACATATATTAGTTATTGCAAATAAGGGAAACCATGGGACCTATGTTTCTTTGGGCCTGGTTTACATCACTTAATATAATTTTTTCCAAGTCGTTCCATTTCATAACAAATGGGGCAATGCCATCTTTTCTGATGGAGGCATAGAATTCCATAGTGTATATATACCACATTTTATTGATCCATTCATTTGCTGAGGGGTATCTGGGTTGGTTCCACATCTTAGCTGTAGCAAATAATGCTGCAATAAACATAGTTGTGCTGATAGCTTTGTTTGTGATCATTTGGGTAAATGCCCAAAAGTGGGATTGCTGGGTCATAGGGGAGCTTTAAGTGGAGTCTTTTGAGGAATCTCTATACTACCTTCCAAAGTGGTTGAACAAGTTTACACTCCCACCAACAATGCAGAAAGGTTCCCTTTGGTCCACATCTCCTCCAGCATCTGTTTTTATTACAATTCTTGAATATATACATTCTAAATGGAATGAGAGTGGTATCTCAATGGTGTTTTGATTTGCATTACTTTTATGGCTATGGAGGTTTTGCATTTCTTCATGTGTCTATTGGCCACCCTTCTTTCCTCTTCAGAGAAGTTTCTCTTTAAGTCTTTAGCTCACTTATTCATTGGGCAATTGTTTCTTTGAGGGTTTGTTGTTGGGCATTTTAATTATTTGCGTTTCAGGTATATTTTAGATGTGAGACACTTGTCCATTGTATGGCTAGTGAAGATCTTCTCCAAATCCTTGGGATTTCTATTGATCTGGCTAGCTATGTTCTGTGCCAGCAGAAGCTCTGTGATTTCATGCAATCCCGTTTGTCCAAGCTTTCTTTGATTTGTTGTGTTTCTGGGTTTCTATTAAGAAAATTTCTGCCTGTGCCAAGGAGATCTATGGTATCTTGTATTCCATTCTGTACTGTTTTCAGGCTGTCTGCTTTGACTCTGAGTTCTTTCATACATTTGGTGTTGATTCTTGTTCAGGATGCTATATAAGGCTCTAGCTTTAGTTTTCTACAAGTGATCAACCAATTTAGCCATTACCCTTTACAGAAGAGGCTGTCTTTCTTCCATTCTATTTTTTAGCTCCCTTATCGAAGATTAGGTGTGGGTTCATATCTGGGTTTTCAATTCTATTCCATTGGTCCTGAGGTCTGTTCTTGTGCCAGTAGCAGGCTGTTTTGATTACTATGGCTTTGTAGTGGAGTTTGAAATTTGGTATTGATATTCCTCCAGCACTGTGAAGGATTGTTTTTCCTATTTGGGTTTTTATTGTTCTATATGAATTTTTGGATTGCCTCTTCTATTTCCTTGATGAATAAGGTTGGAATACTGATAAGTATCACATTAAATTTGTAGATAGCTTTGGGAAGTATTGCCATTTTCACGATGTTGATCCTTCCAATCCAGGAGCATGGGAGGTTTTTCTGCTTCCAAATTTCTCTTTTGATTTCCTTTTTAAGGTTTTTAAAGTTTCCTTTTTTTTAATTTAATTTAATTTTATTTATGAACATACTGTACAGAGGAGTTACAATTACATGGGCAGGATAATGCATACATTTCTTACCAAGCATTGCAGCCTCCTCCTTTGTTTACCCTTCACATCCCTTCCCAGCCTCCCCCCTCCCCCCAATCCCAATCCCAATCCTTCTCCTTCCCCCCCTTCCCCCCCCCTCACCGACGTTGTAAAGCTCATTTTGGACATGACAACTTGTACACCAGAATCAACTCCAAGTGGATCAAAGACCTTGAACTCAAAGCAGACACTCTGAAAACATTACAGGATGGAATAGGAGAAACCCTAGGTCTCCTTGGCTCAGGCCGAAATTTTCTGAATAGAGACCCGGAAACAGAACAAATCAAAGAAAGGTTGGACAAATGGGATTGCAAGGTTTTTAAAGTTTTCATCATAGAGGTCCTTCACTTTTTTGGTTAAGTTAATTCCTAGGTTTTTTATTTGTTGTGGGGCTATTATGAATGGAGTTGCCTTCCTGATTTCACCCATGATATTAGCAATGTTGTCATACAGAAAAGCCATTGATTATTGAGGGTTAATTTTATACCCTTCTACTTTGCCAAATTTTGAATCAGCTTCAGTAATTTGGTAGTGGAGTCCGTGGGATACTTTAAATAGCAAATCATGTCATCTACAAAGAGGGAGAATTTTACTTCATCTTTCCCAATTTGGATCCCTTTGATGTTTGCATCTTGTCGTATTGCTGTAGCTAGGCATTCTAATGCTAAATTGAACTGAAGTGGAGAGTGGACATCCTTGTCTCATTCCTGAGATAAGAGGAAATGGCTTTAGTTTTTCACCATTAATTGTAATGCTTGCTGTAGGTTTGTCATATACAGCCTTTATTGTGTTGAGGAATGTTCCATAAATTCCTAATTTTTCCAGAAACTTCATCCTAAAGGGTTGGTTGGATCTTGTCAAATGCTTTCTCTGCATCTATTGAGATAATCATATGGTTCTAATCCTTGCTGTTTGTTGATGTGACGAGTCATGTTAATTGATTTGCTATATTGAACCAGCTTTCCATCCCTGAAATGAATATTGTTTGATCGCAGTTTATGATTTTTTGGATGAATTGTTGAAATCGATTGGCCAAAATTTTGTTGAGAAGTTTTGCATCAATGTTCATCAAAGAAATGGGCCTATAGTTCTTGTTCTTTGATGAGTCCCTGCCTGGTTTTGGGATGAGGGTTATCATGGCGTCATAGAATGAGTTTGGTAGGTAACATTCTCTTTCAATTTCATTGAAGAATTGGAGGGACTATTGGTGTGGCCTCTGCTTTGAAGGCCTTGTAGAATTCCACTGTAAATCCATCTAGTCCTGGGCTTTTCTTAGATGGAAGATCTCTTACTACTGTTTCTATTTCAGTGGTTGGTATGAGCCTGTTAAGTTGGTTTAACTCATTGTGTTTGATTTTCGGCATGTCGATATCTGCCAGGAAAAGGTTCATTTCTGCCACGTTTTCAAACTTATTAACGTAAAGTTTTGAGAAGTATTCCCTTATAATTTTCTGAATCTTGGTTGTTTCCGTGGTGAAGTTTCCAGTCTCATTTCTGAGTTTATTTACTTGGCTGTGTACTCTCCTTTTTCTGATAAGATTTGCTAAAGGTCTGTCAGTTTTGTTAATTTTTTCAAAGAACCAACTATTTGTTTTGTTGATTATTTTTATCATTTTTAAAACTAATTTGTTTAATTCTGATGTAATTTTAATTATTTCTTTCTGTCTCCTGGACTGGGATTTATCTTTTTGCTCTTTTTCTAGGACGTTCAGATGTGTCATTAAATTGTTGGTTTCAGATCTCTCCAATTTGTTGGTGTAGGAACTCAGAGCTCTAAACTGCCTCTGAGTACTGTATTTGATGTTTCTCAGAGGAGCTGGTAATTGTGTGTTAATTTTTGTTGAATATCATGAATATTAGAATTTCCTTTCTAATCATTTCCATGACCCACTGGTAATTCAACAGTGTGTTGTTCAGCCTCCACGTGTTACAGGACTTTCTTTGGTGGCTTTTGGTGTTGAGTTGTAATTTTATTCCCTTGTTATCTGAGAGAACACAAGGTAAAAGTACAATGTTTCTGAATTTAGAGAAGTTTGCTTTGTGACCTAAAATGTGATCTATTTTGAAAAATATCCCATGTGCTTCTGAGGAAAACGTGTATTCTGATGGGGCTGGCCGAAATATTTGGTAGATGTCTGTTAAATCTAGTTGATCCATGCAGTTGAGGACCTCCCTATTTATTTTCAGGGCAGTTACAATAGGTTGATGATATCCTATAATATGTGGATATCAGATCAAAATTTAAATATATCACTGCACACATACAGGACCATCATATATAGCTTGTAACTTGAAATTTTAAGAAGGCAACAGTTGAGGAAAAAGACAATGTTAGAAGGTTAATACCAAATACACAGACATGGAAAAATACAAAAAAATGTGCAAATAGTTAGTGCTAATAGTAACAAAACATTTTCCTCACGTTTTAAAGTTGAAACTATAAAAATAATACTAATATCATCAAATAAATATGCCATGGAGAAAATTTACCATAGACATATATTTCCACATAATTTGTTTTATTTGATAACAAATGGATTAGAAGAAAATGTAATTACATGTCTGAAGATTATCACACTTTCAAGTGTCATTGATTGAATCCAGCAAAGGAAAGTAACAGAGAAGTAGAGAGTGAGAACAACCTGGGGTATGGATGAAAATACTCAGTAGAACTCAGTGAGGAAAGAATGTGCTCCATTTCCCTCATCAAAATACAACTAGGACAGCTACCTTTTGACAGAACAGTTGTGATGTACAATAGACGAGTTACTAATTTAGGTAGTAATATATTACTTTTATTTCCTAATCTTATGATGTCATTCCCAAATGATGTGAGTGATCCTAGATTTTCTGAGCCCTTGTTTCCCCCAATGTTTCTAATTCCTCCCCCTGTCAATGATTCTTCTGTTATTTTCATTTATCTTTGTTTCTGAACTGAACTCCTGTAACCTTTTGGTTCATGACAAAGAGCTGGAGAAATATGAGGATGGCCTGGAGTCTGAGCTAACATCCACTCCAGCTTGTAGGATCTGGTGAAGGACTTCCACTTGGGTCTTAGAATCAGATATTAATTGACCTCTTTGGAAATGGAGAAACTCACTCCCTCAGGCAAAATTCAGAGAATGAGCTTTCCCAATGTCAGAAAGAACAGGTTCAAAACCAAAAGTGGCGTCAGTTCCCACAGGGCCAGTCAGAAGCCAAAAGATCACACTTTCTTCATCAAGGACCTTCTGGAAGGAACAGACTATGAGCAAAGTCTAAGATGGAGATAAAATGAGACTGGGCCTATGGAGGACACAAAAGAATGACCCTCTCTTTGACTACAAGTGAGTTGTGTAGTGAAACATGACAAGTTCCTCCATATACGAAAATTCGCTATGCGAGTTATCTCACTGCCACTTTGCAGGAGGTCAGTTTCTCCAAAAGAGAAGTTGTTAAATGTTGTGACTGTCAGTTTGTTCTCTAGGCTGTTGTCTCTCTCACCCCTTCCCATGCCAGGAATGCATTGCTTCTTTCAGGCACTCAACTAATTGTCCGGACTCCTAGGCAGGATTACTCTAGGCTATTCTTTGGCTAACCTCTTGCATTTGAGGTAGAATAGGCCCAGACTCTGCTCATGCCAAGAGGTAGATGGAAGAGGTGAGTATAAGCTCAGATTTGTACTGAAGAACAATCATATTGAAAAAAATTTAAATGAAATTAATAGTTGAGTGATTTAGTGTTTATAACCACAAAATTTAGGTAATTATTAGTAACACATCTAGAATCATGGATTAGAAAGAGAACAGTGAATTAGGTCTAGGATACGATGCAAAAGACACACCATAGACATAACAGGAGATAAGAGTTTGAAGGAACTATTGGCATAGGTCCATTTACTATCTTAGGAGTGACCTTGGACAGGAGGCTTTTAGAATAATATCTAAAAGAGAGGGACTTGCTGGGCGCTGGTGGCTCACAGCTGTAATGCTAGCTACCCAGGAGGCTGAGATCTGAGTATTATGCTTCAAAGCAAGCCAAGGCTGAAAAACCCAAAAGTTGTGCTGTGGCTCAAGTGGCAGAGTACTAGCCTTGAGTTCAGGGACACTGCCTAGGACCTGAGTTCAAGCTTCAGGATCAGCAAAACTACAACAACAAAATAATAATGATAAAAGAAAAAAATGAAGCACTTAAAGATATGCGATGGAGCCGGGAGCTGGTGGCTCATGCCTGTAATCCTAGCAACTCAGAAGGCTGAATTCTGAGGATCGCAGTTCAAAGCCATCCCGGGCAGGAGAGACCGTGAGACTCCTATCTCCATTAAACCACCAGAAAAATGGAAGTGGCGCTGTAGCTCAAGTGGTACAGCACTCGCCTTGAGCTGAAGAGCTGAGGGACAGCACCCAGGCCCAGAGTTCAAGCCCCACGACCGACAAAAAAAAAAAAAAAAAGATATGCGATGGAATGATGATCATGTGTAACTGTTTATGGAACATAAAAGGAGACGAAATTTGGAGTAAAATAATACCTATTCATTAATAATCAAGGCTGCAAAGCAAATGCCAAATCCCTCTTCTCAAAAACTTCCATACTTGGGCTGGGAAGGTGGCTCAGTGGTAGAGTGCTTGCCTTGTATGCATGAGGCCCTGGGTTCGATTCTTCAGTGCCACATAAGTACAAAAAGCCAGAAGTGGTACTATGGCTTGAGTGGTAGAGCACTAGCCTTGAGCTGAAGAGGTGAAAGGCAGTGCCCAGGCCCAAAGTTCAGGCCATTTGACTGGCCAAAATCAAAACAAACAAAAAAAAACTAAAAAACTTCCAAACTTATCTTTTCTCATAATTGAGGAGAGGCTCTTTTTACAGGAATTCTCCTTATCTAGGTCAAGGTCATCATAACTTCAGTAGACTTTCCCTGTGGAGATGTAATGCACATAACTCTACTGAACCTAATCATGGCTAGGGAAGTATGGACATTGATAGGTTTGCCATATTTAACCTTATGAATATATAATACTGTCAGGTATTATATATAATATATTATATATTGTGTTATGTATTAAATATGTAATAATTTAAAATATATTATGTATTAACAGACTTCCTAATTTTAGAGGTAGGAACAAGCAACATATTGAAAGAAAAAAACTTGAATCTCTGAGTAATTTCTCTACTACAGGACAATACCACGTTACATTCTTATTACCCAAAGAGCAACATAGGAAAGCGATGCCCATGGATGTGATTCTCTGGATTTTGGAAACTGTGAATGTGTAAAACTCTAGCAATAGATAAATAAGTGAACACCTATGTGCACACACACTCAATCATTTTCAAGTGTAAGAATTTCTTTTCTATGCTCCCTATTCACCTACATAGAGAGTACATGAGTTGCCCTTGAATTGTCCTGGAAGATCTTTATCTGGCTAGTGTAGCTTCACATCCTTTGTTCTCTAAGTAGCCAAATGTTATGTATTCAACAATACTTGTTTCTGGCAAAGGTATCTACCCTGACACACAGGGTTTCAGAAATGCCACAAATAAGTGGGAGGTACAGCAGTACTTTTCAAAATTGAATAGATTACATATTTATTAGAAAGCTTGGAAGAAAAAAACTTGAGTGTAAGATGAAATACTTGAAGAAAACTACAGTTTTAATTACACATATCAAGGTGCTGCAATAGAAAATAAATAAAAATAAAAAATAAATGACATATAATTTATTACCAAGTCTGTACAAGGAAAATAGGATATGACACATGGCATCATATGACTTGAAGTTACAATGTTCCAGGGCATTTCCCCACTCTTGAGAACTAGGAGTAATCCTTATTAAAAAAAAATAAAAAGACGAATCATTTTTACCAAATTTCAAAACATAGTATATGTTATACAAAGGAAATGCAATAAGCATGCATTTCATTGTGTAGTAAATATCATGTGGTATGAAGTATCTAATTAATTGATTCATAAAAATCAATACAATGCAGTTAAAACATCCAATATCTCAAGTGTCAATTTAGCAGAATACTTTCAATCTATGATGTCTATTTTGTATATAATCCAGCTCTATCCAGCCCACGATTGCAGAAGGTTCTTCGTGAGAAATTCCAGAGACCTGTCTCCTGTGAGTGCTCAATGTAGACCTGTTCACATTCTCTATTATTTGGACAAGTGATAGACTGAATATCTGATAAATTGCCAAAGGCAAAATTTGAGACTGGCTTCCAGTAATGATATTTTGGTACTCAGAAAAAAAAAGGAAATTTGAAGACCGAGGGAAATCTACCTGATCCCTGAAAGATTTCTATCATTGTGCTAAAACTGTACCCTTCTACTGATACTTGAACAAACTGCAGTAATTGTCACTCCAACCACATGTCCAAAAATTGGCTTTCCAAATATTGGCCTGTTTTCACTTTGGTAAATCAAGACACACTATTGTGGCCCTGTTTTACTTAAACTATCAGCTATGGTTGGCACAAGGGATAGTTGACCTTACCAATTTCTTAAATTTTAGGTCATCACACAATCACTTCATAGGCCTTAAACATTAAAAATACCTATCCATATAAGTCTGCATTGCATACTTATTACTGTTTTCTTCATTTGTCATGTTTTACATATTTGTATTCCAGGGCTTACTTCTATCTTAGTTCTATAATATTCCTTCTCATGGTTGTTACCACTGAGTACATGTAATTATTTCTGTTTTTTCTCCAGCTTTGTTCTTTCTTTAATTACAGTGCTTAATAGCATCCCGTTTACTGACAACTCCTAGCTACTGATTTTAACAAACTCAACAGTTTCCAAAATGAGCTTTGATCTTTATCTACAAACCAATCCCTCATTGCTATTTGATTAAGTGATAACTCTTCCAATTGTCTTGTCAAAATACCTCGGAGTCATTTCAGACTTACATACTTTTTCACACTTCATATTTAATCTATGACCAGGTTTCGAATATATTAGGAACCATATATCTATATGGTATATGTGTGCTTGTACTATGACTTAAATTTGGGGCCTAGGTTCTTTTACTCTTCTTTTTGTTCAGGCTTGCAGTCTTCTATTTGAACCACAGCTCCACTTTTAGCTTTTTGATTCTTAGTTAAAGATAAGTGACTCATGGTCTATTTACCTATTCTAGCTTGAAACCATGATCCTCTGTTTTCAGCCATCTAAATAGCTAGATTTAAAGGCATGCAACATTAAAACCATCCCTATTATATTTGAATTAAAAATACATTTAAAGAATGAATATTTGTAGTATTTTCAAATCAGTATGTTTTTATTTACAGTAAAACACATTGCCTTAAATGTTTTTCATTATTCCAGCTCACTTGCCAAGAAAGGAAAGGAAAAATTCACAACCAAAGAACTTCTGAATATACCAATACTCAAGCCTGCTAGCCACAATTTTTTGATGGGAAATAACAAAGGATGATATCATCTACAGGCTAAGCAGGAGAAAACGTTCTGCACTGAAGTTACTGAAAGGTTCATGAGAATGAGGACAAGAAACTTTATCCAGAAAGTATCACAAAGTGTTTGTGATTGTAAGCTGACGCTAGTGGATAAGTGTAGCCAATGTTAGAAGATGTTCATAGCGATGAAGATGAACACATGATTTCATAGGTGTGCTTTCTTGAAGATATATTTTTATAGCATAGTTTGTCTACCGTTGAAAATGAGACAGTTAAGATAGGAATGTTTTCTTTCCTTGTATCCTTTACAGTATAATATTAAAACCAGTTTTATACATATCTTTTTATAGTAATTATAGAATATCCTTAATTATGCATATATTATAAATATATCATTTACATGTTATGTAATATAATATAGTACATTTATTATGAACACTTAATATAATTTTTCTACTCGTCTGTCCATGTATTAAACTAGCAATATCTTTGAAAATTGATAGTAAAATAGGGTCCTTACAATTTCTATTGCAACAAAGAGCTTTACCCAATAAGTAGTTATTTATTCTGAATTGGTTTAGAAATGAAATATCATAATATAATTGAACATTCAAAAATAATTATGTAAGAACATGCCAAGGATGGAATTTAAAAAAAAAAACATAATATGACTCATGATTGTAATTCCAGCTACTTAGGGGCTGAAATCTACATATAGCTATATGAAGCCAGTTTGAGTTAAATGACTCAAGGACAACACCCAGACCATAGTTAAAGCCTCAGTACTGACACAGAAAAAAATAATGTGACTAAAGCATACAAATATATTTATTCAAATAAAGTTGTCATTCTTTGTATCCTTCACAATATAATACTAAAACCAGTTTTAAACATATATTATTTATAGTATTTATAGAATATCAGTAATTATACATACATTATAAATATATAATTTATATGTTATGTAATATAATACATTACATATATTATACATGCATAATTTATACTGATAACACTAACATCTACTAAATTGATATATGTTTTAGAATAGGGAATAGATTTTCTTATTTAAACGACTAGGTTTTCCCCTTCCCCTCCACAAATTATACTGACATCAAATACAGTGAAAGTAGGGGTTATACTGTGGGGGAGGGACATACAAAGCAACAAAGAAATAATCTTATAAATGTGTTACAAACGAATGCATGAAAGGAAAAAAAAACATTTGAATACAAAACTTAGGGCTCATTTTCCTAACATCACCTTATCTGACCTTTTCTGCTTGGCTCATATATATACTAGATATTGCAAATAAGGGAAACCATGGGACCTATGTTTCTTTGGCTTGGCTTACTTCACTTAATATAATTTTTTCGAAGTCTTTATATTTCCTAAAAAATGGGGCAATGTCATTCTTTCTGATGGAGGCATAGAATTCCATTGTGTATATATACCATATTCTCTGGATCCATTCATCTTCTAAGGGGCATCTGGGTTGGTTCCATATCTTAACTATAGTAAATAATACTGCAATAAACATAGCTGTGCTGGTAGCTTTAGTGTGGTCTTGTTTGTAAACATTTGGATAAATGCCCAAAAGTGGGATTGTTGGGTCATAGGGGAGCTCTATGTGGAGTCTTTTCAGGAACCTTCATATTACTTTCCAACGTGGTTGAACAAGTTTACACTCCCACCAACAGTGCAGTAAGGTTCCCTTCGGTCCACATCCACTCCAGCATCTGTTGTTATTAGAGCTCTTGATTATAGCCATTCTAACTGGGGTGAGGTGATGTATCAGGGTTGTTTTGATTTGAATTTCTTTGATGGCTAGAGAGGTTGAGCATTTCTTCATGTGTCTATTGGCCATCCTTTTTTCCTCTTCAGAGAAGTTTATCTTTAAGTCTTAGCCTACTTATTTATTGGGCAGTTGTTTCTTTGAGAACTTGTTGTTGGTGGATTTAATTTTTTGAGTTCCAAGTATATTTTATATATGAGACCCTTATCCGTTGTATGGCTAGTGAAGATCTCCCAGTAGTGGGCTTTCTATTGATCTTGCTACGAATGCCCTTTGCCATGCAGAATCTCTGCAATTTCATGCAATCCCATTTGTCCAACCTTTCTTTGAATGGTTGTGTTTCTGAGTTTCTATTAAGAAAATTTCTGCCTGTGCCAAGAGACCTAGGTTTCTCCTATTCACGGACTCCACTCACAAATTACTCAGCTGATTCAAAACTTTGGCAAAGTGGCAAGGTATAAAATTAACCCTCAAAAAGCAATGGCTTTTCTGTATGCCAACAATGAGAAAAGCGTGGCTGAAATCATTAAAGCAACTCCATTTGTAATAGCCCCACAAAATTAAAATACCTAGGAATTAACTTAACCAAAGAAGTGAAGGACATCTAGGATGAAAATTTTACAACTGAAAAAGGAAATCAAAACAGAACTTAGAAAGTGGAAATACCTCCTGTGCTCCTGTATTGTAAGGATCAAAATCGCGAAAATGTCAATATTTCCCAAGGCTATCTACAATTTCAATGGTATATCCATATTCCAACCTCATTCTTCAAGAAAATAGAACAAGCAGTCCAAAAATTCATATGGAACAATAAAAGACCTCGAATAGCAGAAATCATCCTTAATAGAAAGAACGGTGCTGGAGGAATATCAATACCAAATTTCAATCTCTACTACCAGCCATAGTAATCAAAACAGCTTGGTTCTGGCACAAGAACAGATTTTAGGACTAATGGAATAGAAGTAATATCCCAGAAATGAACCTATAGACATAGCCATTAATCTTCGAGAAGGGAGGTAAAAAATACAATGGAAGAAAGACAGGCTCTTCAGTGAATGGTGCTGGCAAAATTGGTTAATCACTTGTATAAAACTAAAACTATATCCTTATATATCCCCCTGCACCAGAATCAACTCCAAATAGATCAAAGAACTCCGAGTCAAAGCAGACACTCAAATAGTCATTTTTAAAATAATGAACTGCTTAGTTCCTCTGGCTCACATATATAATCCTAGCTATAGTTAGGATTACAGGTATGAGAAACAAACACTAGATGTGTGTTGTTCATGATGGTTTGTATTAGCATGTTTTAATATTGTTCGTTTTTTATACTATAATGCTCTTATTTTTATTTTCACTTACGGGGGGAGTGTTCAACCTTCTTTGATTGAGATGGAGCCATGTGGAAATTCTTGCCAAGTATGGCATGAAATTCAAACCCTCCTGCTCTCAGCTCCCCATGGACCTGTGATGATAGGCGTATTCCATCACACAGAGCCAGGGGTTGGGGACCATTGCATGTAAAACTACACTGGTCATGAACTGATGTCCCAAATAGCTAGCTTTATAGGCATATACTTTCAAAACCTTGTTGTATTTCATTTCACTTTGAAGTAGTGTTTTTACATACTTAGAGATACAATAATAACACATTACATGTTTAATTTATATAAAATAGTCAATATGATTAACACGTTTATCTCCTAAAATCATTGAAGCTAATGTATTTTGGTAACTCCTGCCTCTGATAGTTATTTTTTGGAATACAACATAAACATGAATACATTGATAATGTGCACTAGAAGACTGGAAGTTGATAGAGATAAGACAAGTTAAACTATGTGCAGTAAGTATATATTTATCTATTGCTCCTCTGAAGAACATTATCATATATTCACCATAACAATACCACCATATATTCACCATGACAATAATATTCCTGCAGTGTAGAATATTTCATTTCATATTCTGCCATCTTTTATCTTTTTAACATTCTCCTTAGAGGTATGAATGTTTTCTTGTTCCTTATAATGTTTTGAAATTATTAAGATGGAATTTAAAAAATTCATAGAATCTACTGAAATTATCTCATTTTGTTTGGTTTCGTGTTGCTAAATCATTAAGACCAACTTTTCCTGAAAGTTATGTTAGCAGACTATATCACTAAATTGTATTCTAATTACATCTTATTATTTTATTTTGATATAGGGTTTTGCTGTTGTTGTTTCATGATATAGAGTGTTGTGAAGATGGACTGAAACATGCACTCCCACTCTCTCCAGTAACAGTGCTTTATCACCAGGTTCTGGAGACTCATAATTATAACTCTAACTAATCAGGAGGTTGAGACATGAGATTTAGTTCAGACAGCCTGATCAGGAATTTTTATGAGTCTCTGTTCTCCAGTTCACTACAAAAAGCTTGCATTGGAATTGTGGCACAATTGGTACAGCACTACAGTCAAGGTAAAGATGCTCGGGATTGTCATATAGTCCCTGTTCAAGTCCTAAAACACCCATATGCACAGACACACGTTCACCTACATACACACACACTCCCGCACACATGTACACGCACAAAATCACAGGCAATGTTGTATCTTAAATTCTTATCCAGAGATTGGACAACAGTCCACTTATTTGTGAAGGGTTTTCCTTGATTATTTTGAAGGAGCAGGATAGTTCATGGGACACAGACGACAAGACTTTAGTGAGGAATGCTTTATAAACGACTAGCTTATAAAAAGAATAGGAGCACAGTTTTTATCTTTAAATATTACATTCTTTCAAATACAGTATTTTAAAATAATAATCATTGAATTATGAGAATACAATGCAGCACCTCATCCCTTCTCCCCTTCCCATCTGTCATAAAATATGATAAAAGTATCAAAAATACTCTTGTCTTACAAGACTGTACAACTGTAAAAATGTCTGACTATATGTGTAAGGTTTGTTTTCAATACTTTTTTGATTTTTCCTACCTCTAAGTACTTATCTTTTTTCCAAGTGACAGCACACAGGGTCTTCAAGAGCAAACAGAAGATTAGGAAACAAAAACCTAACAATGTCCTAGGAATACATGCAAGAAGCACATGGCAGGCTGATAGGGCCCTGAGAAGCAAAATGATTTGTGCAGGATGTGAAGAATAGTGACAAATAAGGCCTGAATCTGACCTAGGAAGGGCTCTTTGAGGCTGAGACAATGCCTGTATCTAGTCCAAACTGAAGATCTTGTGCTCATGGCTAGCGCTCTACCACGTGGAGCCAAGCATCCCCTTGCAGCAAAGTGTCACAGCTTAGGTGTCTTTAGCTGAGGTCTGTCATCCTGCCTGGTCAGGAATCTGAGGATCTGGGTTCCAAACTATCCCAAACACAAAAGTCCCATGAGACTATTATCTTCTATTCACCACTTAGAAACTTGAAGTGGAAGCTCGGCACTGGTGACTCATGACTGTCATCCTAGCTACTCAGGAACCTGAGAGCTGAGGATCACAGTTCAAAGCCAGCCTGGGCAGGAAATTCCTTGAGATGCTTTCTCCAGTGAACCACCAGAAAGCCTGAGGAGGCAGTGTAGCTCAAGTGGTAGAGTGCTAGACTTGAGCACCCAGTCCCAGTCTTCAATTCCTCCAACTTACAAGAAAAGAAAGAAACATGAAGTGGAGTGCTGGGAATGTGTCTTAGGGGTAGAGTGTATTGCATGTATGAAATCCTTGGTTTGAATCCTCAGTACCACATTTCTAGAAAAAAAGCCTGAAGTGGCTCTGTGGCTCATGCGGTAGTGCACTATCTTTATACAGGATAAACTCAGGTACAGTGCTCAGGTACTGAGTTCAAGCTCCAGGACTGGTGTTTGCACGTGTGCGCGCGCGCACACACACACACACATCCACCCACCCACCCACACAAAACACACAAACACAAAACAGATACCAAAAGTGGAACTGTGACACCAAATGGTGGTAAAGCGAAGAGCTTCTGTTCTGAGCTCATGGTCAGCACCCTGGCCCTGTGTTCAACTACAAAACCTAGCCACCCAGGGCCCAACTAGGAGAGGTCAAAGGTTTCAAAACCTGATGATCTTCACCAGCCATAGATGACAGGAAGCATTGTGAATTTGCACAAGTGCTTAGAATTACCAAGCTTCAGGAAACCTAGGGAGGCACCTTTGCCAATTAGGAATCTTTTCATTAGGTTCAGCTAACTTGTTGTCTGCCAGAAAGACCCTTGAATTAATTGTAGCAATTTGTTTCAACACTGGAACATAGTCTAACAAAGACAGGATAAGTGCGGGGAACTTGGCCTGCCACAGGAGGTGGCACAAATGAAGGCTTCCTGTCAATAGAGAGCACTGGGGAGAGAGATAGCTTGGGGTACAAAGAGGCCTTTTTCTCCTGGCCTTCAAAATCTGCCCACACTCATCCTCACTAATTGCCCTGGATGAATTGTTTGTTATACAGTTGTACAGGAGTGAGGCCTTTTGTCTGCTTGTTACAACAATGAGGCAGACTTCCTCCAGCAGCCTGGAGTGTGCAGAAACCCTCAGGCTACACAGGGAACAGTGAGGGGAGCCCCAGAACATACACTGTCTTTAAAGCACTCTGTGCTATGAAATCATTCTATTCAAACCTTTCTTCATAGCAACTCTGGATGTTCACTGATAAAAATACATGCATACATACACAGACACATGGAGTTACTGGCTCTTTTTTTTGTGGCAGGTCCTAAGGCTTGAACTGTGAGCTTAGGCACTGTCCCTGAGCTACTTTTGCACAAGGAAGCACTGTATTGTGTCTTAACTTATGATTTCCTTAGGCTGGGGTGCAGCATTTACACCCACATATGATCCTAGGCTTCCTAGGACCAGAGTTCAACTCCCAACACTGGCAAAAATGCATCAATCCAACAAAAATGGAGGAGGAAAAAACCAGTAAGTTTTGCACAACCGTTTTACCTTTGTTTCGTTTGCACTGTGACCATCCTGGGTCTCAATAATTTGGCTTGAAAATTGTATGTGACGTTACATGGCCAAAGGCTCCCAGTCTGTCGGTGAACCCTGAGTCCAACCCAGACACCTAGGCCCTTAGTTTGATCCTGGGACTGCCACCTACACATGTCTGAAGATCCTAGAAAACTCTTTCCTCTCTATAGGAACTAATAGTACATTTGACATTTACTAATTGAATTACTAATTAACTAATAATTCTAAAATAAGATTGTATGCAATAAATATGGGTCAATGATTAATTTAATTAATTCTTTGTAAGTTTTCTACCATGATTAATTGATGGAGGCATAATTTTAGACCAAATAATTTATAGTATAGAACATATAAAACATCACTTCATATAGAGATATACACTAGAATCTACTTAAATGTTCATCTGTCTCTGTATACATTTATTTATAAATGTATATACATACATAAACACATACACACACACACACACACACACACACACACAAACACACTGCAATCTACACATCTATCAGTTTATATATTAACCACTTCTAGGGCTTGATCTCAGGTCATCAAATTTGTCTGCCAACTTCACTTGCATCAGACTGGTGTGCTAACATTGACCCATTCATGAAGTGGGCCTTTGAGGCCCAGAGTTCAAATCACAGAACTACCAAAAACTTAATCCTTGTGGTAGAAACTAATTGTCCCACTTGTTTTCCTTATCAGTGAAAGTCATGGGTCATGTAATAGAATTTAAAAAATGTTATACATTTAATCATACTCTCTAAAATACAAAAGAAATAAATAAAACACAAAATAAAATGAATAACTATACTAATTGTAATATGTAGTAAACATGTGTATGTAAATTTAAATCATGTATTTAAAATGTATATGAATATTATTTTTTTGGGTGCTAGGTCTTGAATTCAGCCCCTGGGAACAGGCCTGACTTTCTTGTCTTTTCACATGGTGAGCTTTCCCTTCGCCAACAGTGCTGCAGATTTACCCAAACCCTGAGTTCAAACCCCAAGTCCGGCAGAAGAAAATGGCATGAATTCCAAGCCAAGGAGCCTCATAATTTTTTAAATATTTTAAATTTATGTATATATGCATGTATGTATGTATGTATGTATGTATGTATGTATGTATTTTTATTTTGTCAAGCACAGGGCTTCAACTCAGGGCATGGCAACGCTGCCTCAGCTTTGATCACTCTAGGCTGTGTTGAAGCCACTCGACCCACAGCCAAACCTGGGTTCCTGAGCCTAAAAGGCTGACAGGAAATAAATAAATAAATAAATAAATAAATAAATAAATAAATAAATAAATAAATAAATAAAATGACACAGAAAAAAAAAACAGCAACTTGAAGATGGCTGCCAGTTTTACATTTTTTTTTTCAAGTTGACCATACTGGGTCTGAATGGCATGGCTGAAAGTGTTTGTTACCTGGCATTGCTGAAGGCTGGCAGGCTGCCAGGGAAGCCATAGACCAACACAGCAACATAGGACCTGTGTTTGAAGCCCGGTCCGGACCCCTATCAATGGAGGGAGATCCTAAGAGTCTCATTCCTATTCATAGGAATACGGATGGAAGGTTATGTATATCAAGGTTGAATTAGTTTTTCCTGAATGATACTAGTATAAAATTAGAGAGTGATTTTAGGAGGCCAATGGATTTTAATGAATACTTTTTGACACATTCAAAGAGTACTATTAATTACATGGATGCAATAGTTTCGGGACAGTGGTTGATTTAATTAATAATTCATTAAGGATGAAAACAACAATAATTACATGGAGGCATAATAAATACCCAAGAATTGGTAGGAATGTAGCCTATATAACTGAATAATGTGTAGACATCTCTGGCACATTTTAAGGATATATATTTATTTGTGTACTACCATCAGCATGTCAAACTGTTCTTGTTTTGTCAACACCTGGGGTTGGATCTCAGGTGCTGGGACCTGCTTGTCAGCTCCATATGCCCCATGCTGGAGTGCTGACACTCACCTATTCATGAATTGATCCATGTATGCTGTGAGTTCAAATGCCAGCACTCACAAAAATTGAATCGTGGAGTAAGAAGACTAGGGTGACACGTTTTCCTTTTCTGTGAAAAGCCTGGGTGTCAGGTGTGAAGTTTCATACATAGGCAAATGTATATCCTATACAATAAATGTAGTAAATATTCCATGTGTAATAACATTCAATAAAATAATGGTAAATAAATGAATAAAAAATAAAATGAATAAGTACACTAAGTGCAATATGGCTAGAGGCTGCTGTGCTGGCAGTCACCAATTCATGAATTGAGCCTTCTAGGCCCTGAGTTTAGATCCCAGCACTGCCAAAAATGTAATCTTGGAGTAAGAAGCCGAGTGTGACACATGTTTTCCTTTTCTTTTAAAGTGCTCAGTGTCAGGTAGGATGTATAATTTGGATGCAAATCTATATGCTATGTAAGAGAATGTCATAAAGGTAAGAAATGTCATAGGCGGAAGGATTGTCACTACAATAAATGAAAAACAGATTGAATTAGTAGTGAATCATTCTGGGATAAAATTAGACATAATAGTTATAGAATGTGAACTAAGTAAAATTACTATTTTATTAAGCATTAACAGAATAAAAATTACATGGAGACATAATTAAATACCTAATAATTGGTTGTAACACATGATGCATAATTTAATTATATATAGACATCTGTCTCATTCAATAAAATATGTAATTATATATATGGATGTATATACATATATTATAAACAATAACAGGATATTAAGTAATTATTAATTAATGTTTTATTTGTAGTTCTACAGAGACAAATCATTAAGGAAACATAACTTAATACATAATAAATGGTAGTAATTATCTATAAATTAATAATATACAGACATCTCTCTTTTTATGCAATTTCTATACCTCCTGGGGCTCGGTGGTTGAGTGATCACCTAGTAAGCACAAAGCCCTGGGTTAGATTTCTCAGTGCCATATAAACAGAAAACCCAGAGGTTCTGCTGTCTTTCAATCAATTGAGCATTATCCTGGAGCACAAACGCTTAAGGACAGTGTCTAAGCCCTTACTCAAGGCCCAGGACTGCCGCAAAAAAAGGTAGAGTGTTCTAACTGCAACTACAGACGGGCAGGACTTCAAACACCTCATCACAAAGCAAGCTAGGAGTCTGGCACTGACAACTGCCATTTAACCTGACTTAGCCAGATGTAAGCCGCTGCAACCCAGCTAGATGGAACCAGAGGCTGCTGGCTTACCCCCATCATCCAAGTTGGTTGGAGGCTATAAAACCCAGCCCTGACAGGAAGTCAGTGAGTCTCTTTGAAATGAGATGATTATGCAGACAAGAATATTGAGGCTCAGATATGTCCCGATGGCAGGGACGAAATTATGTATTACTAAAGAGTGGGTGAGTTGTCTCCTGCAGACAATTTTTTTATTTTGTTTTTCCTCAGTCATGAATCTTGAACTCGGGGACTAGGCACTGACCCTTACCTCTTGGGCTCATGGTTAGCAGTCCACCATGTGGAGCCAAGGAGCCCCTTGCAGCAGAGTGCCATGGCCTAGGGTTCTATAGCCAATGTCTGTCATCCTGCCTTCTCAGGAAACTGAAATCTGAGGATCTGGGTTCCAAACTATCCCTGATACAAAAGGTCCCATGAGATTATATCTCCAATTCATCACTAAGAAACCTGAAGTGGAATCTGGGTGCTTGAGGCTCATGTTGGTCATCCTAGCTACTCAGGAGGATGAGATCTGAGGATCAAGGTTCAAAGCTAGCCTGGGAAGGAAAGTCCTTGAGACACTTAGCTCCAATGAACCACCAGAAAACTTGAAGTGGCTCTGTGGCTCAAGTGGCAAAGCACAAGACTTGAGCTGAAGAGCTCAGGGACAGCACCCGGCCTAGACATCAAATCCTGCAACCGATAACAACAAAAAAGAAAGAAACTAACTAAAAAACCTGAAGTAGAGGGCTGGGAATGTGCCTTAGGGGCACATATATGAAACCCTGGGCATGATTTCTCAGGACCACATCACTAGAAAAAAAAAGCCTGAAGTGTCTCTGTGGCTCAAGTGGGAGAGGGCTATCCTTGTACAAGAGAAACTAGGTACAGTACTCAGGTGCTGAGTTCAAGCTCCAGGACTGGTGTAAGTGTGCATGCACATGGACACACACACACACACACAAACACACACACACACAAGCAGACCAGAAATGAAGCTATGACACAAAATGGTAAAGCACTGGGATTCTGCACTGAGCTCATGCTCAGCAACCAGGCCCTGTGTTCAACCTAAAACCTAGCCACCCAGGGCCCAAGTAGGAGAGGTCAAAGATTTCATAACCTGATGATCTCGAGATTTAGACTAAGGGTTTCTGTGAATCTGCTCTTGGTGAATCCCTGAGGAAAGCCACTTGAAGCCTCCTCAAGAGATCACAATCCAAAGCCAGCCTGAGCAGGAGAGACTGTGAGAGGCTTATCTCCAATAAGCCACCAGAAAAACGGAAGTGGAGCAGTGGCCCAGAGGGTAGAGCTCCAGCTTTGATAAAGCCAAGTAGTAGATACAGTCCAGACCAGGCAGGAAAACCTGGGAGGCGCTTATGTCCAATTAACTACCAGATGGATGTAAGTGGAGTTGTGGCAGTGATAGAGCCTCAGCCTTGAGCAAAACAGCTGAAGAATGCATCCGGCCTTGAGTATAAGCCCTGGGATGACCACAAAAAATTTCAAAAAGAGAAGGCCAAAAAAATTCAAAAAAATGAGAGCCCTAACTATTAATGTGTGTATATTACCTCCCTGAGTGCAAACAGACCATATGAAATTCTTCTGCTTTTATTTACAGATTTATTTTTCAGATATGCTCTTGTGCATACTGCACCATTCTCTTCATTTCTGGCCCATGGCTTTTCTCTTCCAGGGTTCCAGGCATGTGACATTATATGATGCCCACCTAAGCTCACAGTAGCCTTTATTTACATTTTATTATGAGGTGAAGGCCAGTAGAGTCCAAAATCAGGTAGGGGAAGAGAAGGTTATGTTTTGTAGAAATAACCTGTATTCAGAAAATTAAACTTGGAGATGTCGGCTGGTAGCATAATTATGTAAAAATTACCACTAAGAAAAAGATAGGGGCCTGGGAATGTGGATTACTGAGAGAGTGCTTGCCTAAGATGCAAGAATCCCTGGGTTTGATTCCTCAGTAGCATGTTGTGGCTCAAGTAATAGAATGCTAGAGACAGTGCCCAGGCCTTGAGTTCAACCCAAGAACTGGCAAAGAGATAGCTAGGTAGGTATGTAGATACCTAAGTAGATAGATGGATGGATGGATAGATAGATGATAGATACATAGATGATAGATAGATAGATAGATAGATAGATAGATAGATAGATAGATAGATAGATAGATAGATAGATAGATAGATAGATAGATAGATAGATAGATAGATAGATAGATAGATAGATAGATAGATAGATAGATGAACCTGCTCTTGGATGTCAGGAGTAACGAAGGGAATACTTTCCAGTGATGAGGCCTTCTGCAGTGTGCCATGCCACCAGCATCGCCTTCACACAACCACAGAGCAGGCAGACTGTGTCTGTCCCACTTCTCAGGAAGCAGAGGGCTCCAAAGCCAAGAAGGCAGAGCCAGGTTCTAACTCAGGTGTTCAGAGACAGAAAAGAAACAGCCCTACCTCTCTCCTTGGACTGGGGATTTGCATTAATGATGTGCAGAATGAAGGAAGGAAAAAGCACTGGCAGAGGTAGAAGAAGGGCCTTTAAATCTGACAGATGGAGAGTCAAAAACCTACTCCCTAAAACCAGCGAGCAAGGTTTTCTACTCTGTTCCACCCCTATCCCCCTCTAAACTGGATCTTGATTGTTAAACTAAAGATAGCCTGAGGCTCCTTTCACCTGAGGGAGGAAGGTTAATTAGTCATTGTTTGAAGAGGCTGAGAAAAGCCTGATCCTGGTGTAACTCTAACAAATGTTTCAGGTTTCCTCCCATTGCTGGCTTTGCCAGGAATGAATGAAGTGGTTTTGCAGCTTACTTCCCTGTTGGGTGTGTTCATTCTGCCTCCCAGTCCAGCAGGCCTAGGTTTCTTCACCTAGCCTGGCTTTTGAAACTGTTTTCTGTTCCTCAAATACAGTGTTACACTGGAGGTCATCTTGCTAACAGGGCTACAGGTTGGATGCTGAGAACTTCATTTAAACCCAGGATGGGTCAATGATGTTTTTTATCCTACTTCTATAGCTCGAGAACTCTAAGAACATTTAGGGGCAAATAACTTCTCATTACCAAAGGAAATCTAAGAAGCTGTTGAATATCTGATCTTTCCAAAGTGGAAGTCAAAGTGTCATAGACTTTCCTGCCCTGGCTGGCTTCACCCTGTGATGCTCAGAACTCAGCCTCCTGAGCTAGGGTGATGGGAATGAGCTACTGGTGCTTTGCTAGGTTCAGAACTTTAATGACATTGACAATACAAGTCAACTGCTTATCACAAAGGGCTTGGGGAGCATATTAAGCCTTTCAACATTGGACGTTTCAGAACCCTCTAGGACACAAGGTGATAATGCTAGAGACAGAGAGCCTCGGCATATGGATCTACTACACTTGAACAATGAACTCAGACTCCAATTCTGGTGTACATCAGCGTTCATTTTCCAGATAATGTTCTCATAATTAGCAAATAAGAAAAGTATTTTGATTATCCCCCACTTTTTTCCTGTTTTTTTTTTTTTTTTTCTCGCACTCAAGCCTGGGCACTGTCCCTGAGCCCTTCAGCTCAAGGTGAACACTACCACTTGAGCCACAGCACCATGTGGGGTCTTTTGGTGGTTCATTGGAGAAAAGAGTCTAACTGTCTTTCCTTTCTGAGGCTGTCTTTGAACTGTGGTCTTGAGGTCTCAGCCTCCTGAGAAGCTAGAGTTCCAGGTGTGAGCCACTGGCAGCTGGCCATTTGTTTTTGCCATCCTGGGGCTTGATCTTTGGGCCTGGGTACTGTCTCTGAGCTCCTTTTTATCAAGCCTAGCACTGTGCCACTTGAGCCACTCCACAGCTTCTGGCTTTTTCTGAGTATGTGGCACTGAGGATTCAAACCTTTGCATTTATGCATGCTGAGCGAGCTCTTTACCACTCAGCCACATTTCTAACCCCACCCTTGCAATTTTATCCCTCAACTTGCCTATCCTCATGAAAAGGCTTCTGAGTATAAATCATCTAAAAAATCCCTAGAGGAAGATGTCCATAGATAAAGAAGTCAAATCTCATACTTGGGAGAGATTCTAAACAGGTGAAGACTGTGACAAATGCCTCCATTTAATTATGTATCATGTTTCAACACTTAATATAGTATTATAGAAAAATGAGTCAATATCCTAAATTATTTTGTATAATTTTTAAATAAATATGTGTATAATAACACTAAATACAATAAACAATAAATGAATCAAATAAAAAACATACAAAATCAATAATAAAAAATCATAATATGTAGTTAGCAGACATATGTAAGTTTATATCATATATTACACATATGTAGAAATATTTTTTCTTTTTCTTTTCTTTTTTTCTTTTTTTCTTTTTATTTTTTGTGTCCAGTCTTGGGGCCTGAACTCTGGGCCTGGGCGCTGTCCCTCAGCTCTTCAGCTCAAGGCTAGCACTCTACCACTTGGGCCACAGTGCCACTTCCGGCTTTTTTCTTTTTGCTTATCTGGTGCTGAGGAATTGAACCCAGGGCCTCAGGCATGCAAGGCAAGCGCTCTACCACTGAGCCACCTTCCCAGCCCCTAGAAATATTTTTTTTCTATTGCAGGGCCTGCCTTCAGTCCCTGGGAACTCTAACCTGAATTTCTTTTCCTCAAGGACAGTGAGCCTTGCCGTCACCCATGGTTCAAAAGAGTTACCTGGACGGTGGAATCAGATCCCAGTAATGGCAGAAATACTGGTCCCAGTTCCAAGACAGCGACTTAATTTTTTTTTAATAAAAGCAGTTCTGTTTATTCAGTTACATAGTGAACATTAAAAAACAAAGCAGTGTAGAATTTTGTACAGCTATTCAGACATCCTTCCCTTACTCCCAAAATGCTTCTCTGAGCATTACATTGTTTCTTTTTTTGTACACTTTTTATTGTAAAAATGTTGTACAGAGCGTTACAATTACATGAACAACGTAAAGAGTACATTTCCTATTGAGCATTGTTGCCTCCTTTGTTTCCCCCTACCATCCCTTCCCTACCATCTCCACAATTTCTCCCCCTGCCAAGGTCAGTGACTTAATTTTTTTTTAATTTTTGGCTTGGCATGGGGTTTGAACTCAAGTAGTGGCAACTCTGCACCTTCCCTCACATTGCTACGGATTTACCAAGAGCCTGAGTTCAAATCCCAGGCTAGAAAGAAAACTGGCAGATATGCCAAACCAGGGAGATTTTTTTTTAATTTACTTACTTACTTAGTTAGTTTTTTTATTTATTCTTTTTTTTTTTTTTTTTTTTGCCAACCACGGGGCTTGAACTCAGGTCGTGGCAGCTCTACCTCAGCCTCAATCATTTAGTCTGGCTGCAGCCTCCAGACCCATAGCCAGTCTTGGGATCTTAGGCCCAGAGGGTTTGTAGGAAGAAAAAAAAGTGGGAAAGCACAAAAAGTGGTGAGCTGCAGAGGGCTGGGGGTTTTACGGGTTTTTTTGGACGGTTACTATCCCGGGTCTGAATGACAGGGCTGCAAAGTGGACCTGACCTGACATTGCTGAAGTCTGGAGGGCTATCAGGGAAGCTACAGATAACCTGTCAACATAGGCCCCGGGTTCAAATCCTAGTCCTGACACCTACCAATGGCAGGAGATCACTACAGATACAATCGAAAGAGTAGTTTGTGCATCAGTCGAGCCTAAAATTGTATGCAATATTCCTAGGATGCTAATTGATCTTAATTAATAGTTTATTAAGCATGAAAAGAATAATATTCCTTCAATGGTGGTATAATAAATACCTAAGAGTTGGTCAGAACATAGCAGATGTCATTCAGTCATAGACAGACTAGCACTTTTTACCAATATATATTTTTTGGATACTACCATCTGCCTCCCCATGTATAGCTGTTTTGTACAAACCTGGCGCTCGATCTCAGTGCATGGGAACAATCTGACAGCTTCACTGGATAGAGGCTGCTGTTCTCACACTCACCCATTCATGAATTTGGCCTGCTAGGCCCTGAGTTCAGATCCCAGCACTGCCAATAATTTAATCTTGGAATAAGAAGCTGAGTGTGACACATGTTTTCCTTTTCTGGGAGAGTCCTGGATGTCAGGCATGATAGAGAACACGTCTACAAATCTAGATGCTATGTGATAGTATATAAACAATGTAATAAATGGTATAAGTGTCATCAGAGTCAATAAAATAAATGGTAAATAAATGAATAAAACAATAAATAAAATGAATAACCACACCAAACATGATATGGACTGAATATCTGAATGGAAGTATAAGTCCTATTTTTAAAATGTATATAAGGAGTATGTTTTCCAGGACTGAGGCTTGAATTAAGGCCTAGGGAACAGGCCTGACTTTCTTGTCTTCAAGCATAGTGAGATTCCCCTTTCCCCACAGTGCTGCCTATTTACCCAGACCTGGAGTTCAAATCCCAGGCTTGGCAGAAAAAAATGGCATGAATTGCACACCAGGGAGATAAGTAATTGTTTTATTATATTTTTAATTGTCTTTATTTTTTAATTTCGTATTTTTTTCTTTTTCTTTTTTTTTTTTTTTGGCCATGCACATGGCTTGAACTCAGTCGTCCCAGCTCTGTCTCAGCTTCCATCACACTAGGCTGGGGTGCAGCCTAAGGAACCAAAGCCGATCCTGGAATCCTAAGACCCTAGTTCTACAGGAAACCAAAATGAAAATGTCACCAAAAAAAAGCTGCAAGCTGCACATGGTAAGTGGTTTCTTGGCTGTGGTTCCTTGCACGGTGACTATCCTGGGTCTGAATGACATGGTTGCCACGCACAGGTGACTTGTTATTGCTGAGGGCTGGCGAACTGTCAGAAAAGCCATAGTTCAACCCCGCAACAGAGTCCCTGAGTTCAAATTCCAGTGCTGACACCTACCAGTGGCAAGAGATCACAAGAGACTCCTGCCCATGCATAAAAGTTCTGATTGAATGAGTAGTTTGTGTAGCGTTCTAGTATCAAATTAGACACAATAATCCTAGGACACAGACTGCATTTAATTAATGGTTAATTAGGCATGAAAAGAATAATATTACTTCAATGGAGGCATAATAAATACCTAAGACTGGTTAGGAACCTAGTAGATGTCATTGAATACTAGATGCACGGCTCTGACACTCTGTACTAATATGGATTTATTGGTATACTACCGCCTGCCTATCCATGTATAGCTATTTTGGCCACCTCTGGGGCTTGATCTCAGCGCCTGCCAAAACTTTCAACCTGGAGTAAGAAGCCAAGTGTGACACTTGTTTTCCTTTTCTGGGAGAGTGCTGGGTGTCAGGCATGATGGAGAACAAGTCTACAAATCTAGATGCTATGGGATAGGATGTAAACAATGTAATACATGGTTAGGTGTCATCAAAGTTAATAAAACAAATGGTAAATAAATGAATAAAACAAAAAATACAATGAATAACCACACCAAACATGATAAAGACTGAACAACTGTACGGAAGTTCAATCCTATCTTTAAAATTTATATAAGGAGTATGACTGGGGCAAGAATTCAGGCCCAGGGAACAGGCCTGACTTTCTGGTCTTCAAGCACAGTGAGCTTCCCCTTCCCCCACAGTGCAACAGAGTTACCCAGACCCTGAGTTCTAATTCCAGGCCTTGAAGAGAAAAAATGGCACATTCCAAGCCAAGGAGCGTCATTAGCATTTTTAATATTGTTTTAAGCTCACTTTGCCTTCATTTGAAATATTTTGATTTTATAACATGAGAGTTTTTAAAAAAGGGGGTTTAAACTTTTACATTTCAGCATATCACATTGGTTTTTCTATTTTGACCATCTGCCATGAAGAGTGAGAATGAAAATCAGGATATAATATCTCCCTAGAAGGTTGGGACAGTTGTTATTTCTTCTTCTTCTTCTTCTTCTTCTTCTTCTTCTTCTTCTTCTTCTTCTTCTTCTTCTTCTTCTTCTTCTTCTTCTTCTTCTTCCTCCTCCTCCTCCTCCTCCTCCTCCTCCTCCTCCTCCTCCTCCTCCTCCTCCTCCTCCTCCTCCTCCTCCTCCTCCTCCTCCTCCTCCTCCTCCTCCTCCTTCTTCTTCTTCTTCTTCTTCTTCTTCTTCTTCTTCTTCTTCTTCTTCTTCTTCCTTCTTCTTCTTCTTCTTCTTCTTCTTCTTCTTCTTCTTCTTCTTCTTCTTCTTCTTCTTCTTCTTCTTCTTCTTCTTCTTCTTCTTCTTCTTCTTCTTCTTCTTCTTCTTCTTCTTTTCGTCGGTCGTGGGGCTTGAACTCTAGGCTTGGGCACTGTCCCCGTGATCTTCAGCTCAAGACAAGCGCTCACCTGCTTGAGCCACAGAACCACTTCCAGGCTTCTAGTGGTTTATTGGAGATAAGAGTCTCACAGACCTCAGATCTCAGCCTCCTGAGTAGCTAGGATTACAGGCATGAGCCACCCATGCCCAATAGTTTATGTTATTTCTATTTAGAATTATTTCTATAATTATAAAATGTCTGCAATTGTGTCGTGTGAGTTTTCCTCAGTGCCTACCACGAAATACACTAGGGGAGTCTTCATACCACAAAAAGGTTGGGTTTCTGAATATAAACTCACTTCTGTGAGGACAGTAGTATTTGTAAGCATTTTGGGAATAAACTGGATTGTAAAATGAAAAACAAAAACATTGGTACTGAAATGTAGCTCAGTAGTGGAGTAGTTGCCTGAAGAGCATAAGACCATGGAGGAAAAGTTTCCTAAAGCTCAGAATGTTAGAATTTTGTATGAACAAACTTCTGTCTTATATTTTTTTTGTCTGTGGTGGGGCTTGAACTCTGATTGGGCATTATCCCTGCATTCTATATCTGTATGCGAGCACTCTACAGCTTGAGCCACAGCGCCACTTCCAGTTTTCTAGTGGTTTATTGGAGATAAGAGTCTCACGGATTTTCCTGCAGGGGGTGGCCTTGAACTGCCATCCTCAGATCTCAGCCTCCTGAGTAGCTAGTATTATAGGCATAAGCCACTGACGCCTGGTACATGAAGAAACATTTTAAGATTGATTCTGCAGAAAGAAACTTGGAATATACTTTTAGTACAAATAATTTATAGTGCCACTAATATAAATATAAAGGCACTAATTCAGAAGTATTTGGTCATTGGCCGGTTTCTTAGTTTATTCATATATATATACATTATTAATTTTTATATATACATATATTATTAAAAACATGGCTTTGAAGTGTACCTAAGAGCATATGTGCTCATGTAAATTTATACAACTGCACAAGCTTGATTTTTTTTTTCAGTTTGTTGGTTCCATAAATTAGGTGGGATTTGTGTGTTGTTTAGTTCTGTTTTTGGAAGATTTCTCTCCCCTTTATTCCCCTACTCCCCTCTCCCCGCAATTGAACCAGCTTGCCCTTTCTTGGCTTGGTTGTTCATAGCTGATTTTCTACCACTTCAGCCATACTTGTAGCCTGGCTTTTTGCCAGTTAATTAGAGATGATGTCTCTCAGGCTATGCTGCCTGGATTGGCTTTGAAACTTCATCTTCTACTTCTCACCTCCTCAGTAGCTGGGATTAGAGATGGGAGCCACTGGGGTGCTAGGGATAAATTAGACATTGGTTGGTGTATTCTTTCTGTTTTTCTAAGCATGGGATGATATACTATAGAATTTCGGTGAATGTCCTGGGTCTGAAGTAAGATACATAAAACATATGCAAATCTGTATAGTTCTCATAAGATATAATCAATTTAATACATAAGTGTAATAATAGTCAACAAAATAATGAATCAATAAAAAATAAAATAAATGCACTCAAAGCAATTTCAATTAACATAAGTATGTAGATATTAATTATTTCAAATGTGGATGAATATTACTTTAACAGGGCTAGGTATTGAATTCAGGCCTAGGGAACTGGCCTGAATTACTTGTCTTCAAAGAGGGTGAGTTTCCTTGTCCCCCACAGTGCATAAGAGTTACCCAGTCTCTGAGTTCAATTCCCAGGCATGGCAGAAAAAAAAAGGGCACGAATTCCAAGCCAGGGAGCATTAGTTTGATATATATCTGGCCTTGGGAACTGTCCTTGCACTCTTCAGCTCAAGGCAAGCAGTATACTGCTTAAGCCACAGCACCACTTCCGGTTTTCAAGTGGTTTATTGGACAGAAGAGTCTCAAGGACTTTCCTGCCCAGGCTGGCTTTGAACAGTGATTTTCAGATCTCAGCGTCCTGAGTAGTTAAGAGTATAGGCGTGAACCACCAGCGCCCGACTATTTTTAATATTTTTAAATTATTTATTATTTATGTATTGCCCAGCACGGAGCTTGAACTCATAGCGTGGCAACTCTACCTCAGCTAATGTCACCCTAGGCTGGGATGGTGCAGCCTCTGGACCCACAACCCATCGTGGGATATTAGGCCTCGGGGGCTGACAGGAAAACAAAATGAAAACGTCACCAAAAAAAAAAAAAAGCTAGGAACCGACCATGGATGGTGTTTTCTTGGTTTTCCCTCCTTGCATGGTGATCATCCCGGGTCCAAATAACACTGCTGTATCCTGTAGGTCACCTGGCAGATTCTCTCTTTTCCTTCCTTGGATGTTGACTGTCCTGGGTCTAAATGACATGGTTGCAACCTGTAGGTCACCTGGCATTGCTGAAGGCTGGCAGGCTGGCAGAGAAGCTATAGGCCAGTCTGGACACCTATGTCCTGAGTTTGAATCCCAGTCATGCCACTTACAAAGGGCTGGAGAGCCTAAGAAGCTATTGCCTGTCCATAGGAACACCAGAGAAATGTAATCAATGTCATGGTTGGATGAGTAGTTCATCAATCAGTCTAATATAAATTTAGACCCAATAATCACAGTTTATTATGCGTTAAATCATAGTTTATTATGCATTAAAAGAATACTATTCATTAAATGGAGTCCTCACTAAAGACCTGAGAACCTGTATGAACGTAATATATGTCATTTAATACTAGATAGACATCACTGGCAGTATCAAAATATCTAAATATATATTTACCTGTATACCACCATCTGCATAGAAAGGTATTGCTATTTTGGCCAAACATGTGGCTGCATCCCAGGTCCTAGGATCCACTTGGCACCTGAATGGGCTAGAGGCTGCCATGCTGACACTCACCCATTCATGAGTTGGGCCTTCTAGGCCCTCAGTTCAAGTCCCAGCATTGGCAAAAATTTCATCTTGGAATAAGATTACAAGTGTGACACCTGTTTTCCTTTTCTGTGCAAGTGCTGGATGTCAGGTATGATATACATAATATGTGTGCAAAGCTACATGTTATGGAATAGATTGGAATAAATGTAATAAATGATATAGGTGCACTCAAGTCCATAAAATAAATGCTAATTCAATCAGTCAATAATAAACTATAATGAATCACTCCAGCAAACACGATATAGACTGAATATATAGATGTAAGTACAAAGCATGTAATTAAAATGTCTATAAATGTTACGTTTTTCAGGCTAGTGCTTGAATTATGGTCTAGGGAAGAGTTGAGAAGTTCATGCATGATTCATATAGGAAATGATAGGCAAGAACTTTAGCAAAATGATTATTTTTAATTAAGACTTCACGAAGGGTGACAATAATAATTACCTTCAGGAAATCGAGGCATTGGGAAAGATCCAAGAATTAGTAGTCACATGGTAGATAGGATTCCAACACAACTTGCCACATCTCTATACAAATAGGTATTTATTAACATAATAGCTTCAGCTTATGAATGGATGAATATGGTGCACAAACCCCAACCCGGGGATCAATCTCTGGTCCTGGGTATAGCCTAGATCGTTAATATCTCAAAAGCTGGTGTACTTATGTGGACCCATTAGAAAGTTGGGCTTGCTAGGACCGGAGTTCAACTACCAGCAATGCCAAAAGGTTCATCCAGCTGTGTGAAGCCAATCTTTACAGCTGTTTTCCTGTCCTGTGAAATTCCTGGGACTCAGCGAGGATGGAGAATGCTATATAGGCAATTCTATAGCCATAGGAATAGGTTGTCATCCATGGCAGCACAGATATACCTGTCACCATACTCAATAAAATACATAATACATCCATGAATAAGACTCAAAATTAAAAAAATAATTACATTGAATGCAAGATGCATATCACACCTGTCTGTAAATAGAGATCCCATGTTTAAAGGAGATGGGCTTCTTATTTTGTCCACTGCTGGGTCTTCAAATCTGGCCTTTGACCAAGCTTGACATTCTAGTCTTCAGGGATGATGATCTTCCCCTTCCCCCACAGTGCAATGGGGTTACCCAGACTTGAGCTCAAATTTCAACACTGACAAAAGATTCATCCTGATGTCAGAAGCCAGGCATTGCACCTGTTTTCCTTTTGTGTGGAAGTCCTGGGTCTCAGCTAGGATGGAGAGTGAATGCATAGGCAAACTTTTAACCATGGGAACAGGTTGTCATCCATGTTAGCACAGTTAACATGTCACCATACTCAGTAAAATACACAATACATTCATGAATTAGACACAAATTAAGGAGAAGTGCACTGAATGCAAAATGCTGTCCACACATATTTATCAATATATATCCTATGTTTCAAGTATGATTTTATGCCTATCCTGGCCCTCCCTGGTGCTCGATGTCAGGTCCTGGGAACAGTCTAGCTCTTCAGTTGCTCACAGGCCAGTGTCCTCACTTTGACCCTTTTGCCAATTGGGCCTGCTAGGTCCTGAGTTCAAATCCCAACAGTGCCAAAACATGAATCCTGATGTGAGAAGCCCATAGGTCCACTTGTTTTTTTGTCCTGTGAAAGTCCTTGATCTGAGCTAGGATGGAGAAGGCATAGGCAACTCCATGGCCATAGAAATAGGTTGCTATCCATGTCAGCACATTTATATCTGTAATCATACTTCATAAAATACAGAATGCAACCTTGATTAAGACACACAACAAAAAGAATAACTGCACTGACAACATGATGCATTCCACACATGTATGTAAATAGAGATCCTATGTGTAAAATAGGTGGGCATATGATTTTTTTCAGAGCTGGGGCTTCAATTCAGGCCCTGGGACCAGGCCTAATTTGTAGTCTTCAACAAAAAATAGTGAGCTTCTCCTTCCCCCACAGTGCAACAGAGTTACCTAGACCTGAGTTCACATTCCAGCTCTAGCAATAAAATGGTGTGAATTCTGAGCTAGGGTGCTTCATTTATAATTTTTCAATTTTTTTAATTTTTTTGCCACACCCAGGGCTTGAACTCAAGTTGTGACAACTCTGCCTCAGGTCCGATCATCCTAAGCTGCAGCCTCTGGACCCACAGCCCATCCTTGGATCCTAGGACCCCAGGGCTTGGAGGAAAAAGAAAAGCCGGATGGGGGAAAAAAAGCGGTGGGAAGTTCCAGCTGGCATTTTAGGTTTTTTTTGTTTTTTTTTTTTTGTTTTTTTTTTTTTTGTTTTTTGAATGTTGACCATGGTGGGACCAAACCCGGCAGACTGCAGATTGAAGGTGACCGGGTGTGGCTGAAGGCCTGCTGGCTATCAGGGAGCCACAGGCTGACCAGGCAATGGAGGCCCCGAGGTTGAATCCCAGTCAGCCCCCCTACATTGCGGGAATGGCAGGAGATCCTGAGATACTCGATTCCGGACCTAGGAAGAGTCATGAAATGAGATCAATCTCATCCTTGAATGAGTAGTTCCTGAGAATGTTTGTAGGAAATGATAGTCAAGATTCATGGGGTATCAATTATTTTTAATAAAGAGTTGATGAAGCATGTCTACAATCATCACAGTTATGAAATGGAGGCATCGGGGAAGGTCCAAGAATTGGTAGTCACAGGGCAGATTGGATTACATCACAGCTCACCATCTCTCCTACTCTATACAGATATCTACTTATTTGCATACTACCTTCAGCTGATGAATGGATGATTATTGTGCTCCCCCTGCCTTACTCCCGGGGCTAGATCTCAAGTCCTGGGAATGCCCTAGCTCCTTAGTGGCTCAAAGGCTGGTGTGCTTACATGGACCCATTCACCTACTGGGCCTGCTAAGTGGTGAGTTCAGATCCCAGCAGTGCCAAAAGATTCATCCTGTCAGAAGCCAGATGTTGCACCTGTTTTCCTTACCTGTGTGAGTCCTGGGTCCCAGCTATGATGCCATGGCCAGTGGCCATGGCAAAATGATTTCATCCATGTCAGCCCAGTTACACCTGTCATATATACTCAAAAACATACACAATACATCCATGAATAGCATACAAAAATAAAGAGGATAACTATACTCAATGCACAAGCCGGTCCACACAATGGATGTGAATATACATCCCATTTTTCAATGATGCATTGAGGACTCTTGTGACCACCCTGCTGCTCAATCTCAGTTCCTGGGAATGTCCCAGTTCCTTAGTGGCTCACAGGCTGGTGTGCTCATGAGGACCCATTGGGCAGTTGGGGCTCCTAGGCACTGAGTTTGAATCTGAGCACTGCCAAAAATTCACCCTGAGGTGAGAAACCATTCATTGCACCTGTTCTTCTGTGCTGTGCAAGTTCTTGGTCTCAGCTAGGATGGAGAATGATTAGGCAACTCTATATTCATGGGAATAGGTTGTAATCCAGGTTACCACACTTATATCTGTCATCCTATACTCGAGAAAATACACAATACATCAATGAATAAGACATCAGATAAAGACAATGACTACACCGAACCCAAGATGCCGCCCACCCATGTATGGAAATAGAGATCCTCTGTTTAAATTCTGAATTTATGGCTACGATGGCCCCCACTGAAGCTCGGTCTTAGGTCCCAGGAAAAACCTAGCTGCTTAGTGGCTCATGGGCTGGTGTGCTCACCATGACCCATCCACCACTTGGGCCTGCTAGGCCTTGAGTTCAAATCCAAGCACTACCAAAAGATTCATCCTGATGTTAGAAGTCAGTCGTTGCACCTGCTTTCCTATGCTGTGAATGTCCTGGATCTCAGCTAGGATGGAGTATGCCATATAGTCAACTCTATCCTCATGGGAATCAGTTGACATCCATGTCAGCACAGTTATCGTTGTCATCACACTCAAAAAAATACACAATGCATCCATGAATAAGACACAAAATCAAGAGAACCAGTACACGGAATGCAAGATGCTTTCCACCTATGTATGGAAATATAGCTCCTGTGTTTAAATTATGAATGCATGAATATATTGACCACCGCAGGGCACTACCTCAGGCCCTGGGAACGGCCTAACATCTTAGTGGCTCACAGGCTGGTGTGCTCACCTTGACCCATTCACCAATTCTGCCTGCTAGGCTCTCAGTACAAAAACCAGCATAGCCAAAAGAGTCATCCTGATGTGAGAAACCAATGGATCCACATGATTTCCTGTCCTGTGAAGGTACTGAGCCTCAGAGAGGATGGAAAATGCTATATACGCAACACAGTAGTCATGGGAATAGGTTGTCATCCATGGCATCACAGATATACCTGTCACCATACTCAAAAAAATACACAATACATCCATGAATAAGACTCAAAATTAGAAAATAACACATACCACACCTGTATGTAAATAGATATCCTATGTTTAAAAGAGGGGGGCTTCTTATTTTGTTCAGTGCTAGGGCTCCAAATCAGGCCCTGGACCAGGCCTGACATTCTAGTCTTCAAGGATGGAAAGCTTCCCCTTCCCCCCAGGGAAGGTTACCCAGACTTGAGTTCAAATCCCAGAACTGACAAAAGATTCATCCTGATGTCAGAAGCCAGTCGTTGCACCTGTTTTCCTCTCGTGTGGAAGTCCTGGGTCTCAACTAGGATGGAGAATGAATGCATAGGCAAACTTATAACCATGGGAACACGTCATCATCCATGTCAGTAGTTATACCTGCCACCATACTCAGTAAAATACACAATACCTCCATGAATTAGACACAAATTAAGGAGAATTGCACTGAATGCAAGATGGTTCACACATGTATGTCAATACAGATCCTATGTTTCAAGTATGAATTTATGCCTATCCTGGCCCTACCTGGTGTTCGATGACAGGCTTACCTTCTCAGTTTCTCACAGACCAGTGTCCTCCCCTTGACTCTTATGCCAATTGGGCCTGCTAAGCTTTGAGTTCAAATCCCAACTCTGCCAAACCATGAATGCTGGTGTGAGAAGCCCAGAGTTGCACCTGTTTTCCTGTACTGTGAAAGTTCTGGGTCTCAGCTAGGTTGCAGTATACTATATAAGCAACTCTATACTCATTGGAATCCATTCCCATCCATGTCAGCACAGTTATATCTGTCATCACACGCAATAAAATACAAAATGCATCCTTGATTAAGACACACAATAAAAAGAATAACTACACTGAATACATGATGCATTCCAGAGATGTATGTAAATAGAGATCATCTCTATAAATTATGAATTTATATCAATAATGGACCCCACCAGGGTTTGATAACAGGTCCTGGGATGGACCTAACCCCCTATTGGCTCATGGGCTGGTGTGCTCACCATTACCCATTCACCAGTTGGGCTTTCTAGGCCTTGAGTTCAAATCCCAGCACTGTCAAAAGATGAATACTGATGTGAGAAGCCAATTGATCCACCTCTTTTCCTGTGCTGTGAAAGTCCTGCTTCTCAGCTACGAATGGAGCATATTATGTAGCCAACCTATAGCCATGGGAATAGGTTGACATCCAGTATAGCACAGTTATACCTGTCACCATACACAGTAAAATACACAATAACTCCATGAATTAGACAAATTAAGAAGTGCACCGAATGCAAGATGCTGTCCACACATATTTATCAATGTATATCCTACGTTTAAATTATGAATTTATTCTTATCCTGGCCCTCCCTGGTGCTCGATGTCAGGTCCTGGGAACAGTCTAGCTCCTCAGTTGCCCACAGGCCAGTGTACTCACCTTGACCCTTTCAACAATTGGGCCTGCTAGGTCCTGAGTTCAAATCCCAACAATGCCAAAACATGAATCCTAATGTGAGAAGCCCATCGGTCCACTTGTTTTTTTGTCCTGTGAAAGTCCTTGATCTGAGCTAGGATGGAGAAGGCATAGGCAACTCCATGGCCATAGAAATAGGTTGCTATCCACGTCAGCACATTTATATCTGTCATCATACTCAATAAAATACAAAATGCATCCCTGACTAAGACACATAATAAAAAGAATAACTACACTGACAACATGATGCCTTCCAGACATGTATGTAAATAGAGATCCTATGTGTAAAATAGGTGGTCATATGATTTTTGCCAGTGCTTGGGCTTCAATTCAGGCACTGGGACCAGGTCTTCAACGATGGTGAGCTTTTCCTTCCCCAAAACTGCAACAATGTTTCCCAGACCTGAGTTCAAATCCCAGCTCTAGCAGTCATATGGTGTGAATTCTGAGCTAGGGTGCTTCATGTATATGTATATATACACATATATACACTCATATATACATATATATATGTATGTATATATATACATATATATGTATACATATACATATATACGTATATATACATATATATACATATGTATGTGTACATATACATATATGTACACATATACACATATACACATATATACATATGTACATATATATATATATATATATATGTATATATTTAACCAGGCCCGGTGCTTGAACTCAAGTCGTGGCAACTCTGCCTCAGCTCCGATCATCCTAGCCTGTGGCCTGTGGACCTACAGCCCATCCTCAGGTCCTAGGACCCCAGGGCTTGCAGGACAATAAAAAAGCCACGAGAGGAAAAAGAGCGGTGGGAGTTTCCACCTGGTGCTTTTATATTCATTTTCCTTTGCACGGTGACCATGGTGGTTCTGAACCTGGAGACCTACAGAGTGAAGGTGACCTGGAGTTGGTGAAGGCCTGAAGCTGTTGGGGAAGCCCAGGCCGACTGGGCAACAGAGGCCCTGAGGTCTAATCCCGTTCAGCCCCCTTCATTGAGGGAATGGTGGGAGATCCTGAGATACTCATTTCCGGACCTAGAAAGAATCGTGGAATGTAATCAATCTCATCCTTGAATGAGTAGTTCCTGCAGGATATGAGTAGGAAATGATAGGTAAGATTCCTGGGGTATCAATTATTTTTTATGAAGAGTTGTTGAAGCATGACCATAATCATCACAGTCATGAAATGGAGGCATCCGGAAAGATCCAACAATCAGTAGTCACAGGGTAGATTGGATTAGATCACAGGTTGCCATCTCTTCTACTCTATACAAATATGCATACTGTCTTCAGCTTATGAATGGAAGACTATTGTGCTCTCCACCTGCCCTACTCCCGGGGCTCAATATAGGTCCTGGGAACAGCCAAGTTCCTTAGTTGCTCACATCATGGTGTCCTCACCTTGACCCTTTCTCCAATTGGGCCTGTTAGGCTCTGAGTTCAAATCCCAACACTGCCAAACGAGGAATGCAGGTGTGAGAATCCAATCTGTCCACCTGTTTTCCTGTCCTGTGAAAGTTCTGGGTCTCAGATATGATGGAGAAGGCTTAAGCAATTCTATAGACATGAGAATAGACTGTCATCCATGCCAGCACAGTTATATCTGTCATCATGCCCAATAAACAAAATGCATCCATGACTAAGACATACAATAAAAAGGATAACTACACTGAAAAAATGTATGTGAATAGAAATCCTATGTTAAAATAGGTAGGCATATGATTTTTGCCAGTGCTGGGGCTTCAATTTAGGCCCTGGGAGCAGACCTGACCTTGTAGTCTTCAAGGATGGTAAGCTTCTCTTCTCCAACAGTGCTTTAGTGTTACCTAAACCTGAGTTGGAAGCCCAGCTGTGGCAGAAAAATGGTGTGAATTTTGAACTAGGGTGCTTTATTAGTTTTTTTAGTTTTGTTTTTGCTCACCAAGGTATTTGAACTCAGTTCATGGCAACGCTGCCTCAGCTTTGATCACTTTAGGCTGGTGGGCTGCCACAGGCCCATAGTCGATCCTGTGATCCTAGGCCCTGAAGCTTTGCAAGAGTTAAAAAAACCCACACAGAAAAATAGCCATGGGATGAATTTTTAAAATTTTCTTCCTTTGCATGGTGACCAATCTGGGTCCGAATTACATGGCTATAAAGGGTACTTCACTTTGCATTGGCCATGGCTAGCGTGTTATCAGGGAAGCCACAGGCCCATATGTCATCGTAGGCCCTGATTTTTAATCCTGGTGCTAACACCTACCAATGCAGAGACTTCCCAAGAGACTTGTTCTTATGCATGGGAATAACAATAGAATGTGAGCAAACTCATGATTGAATGAGAAGTTTCTGCAGGCATCGGTCTAGTATAAAATTAGACGCAATGATCGTAGGATGCTGATTGATCTTAATGAATGGTTTATTAAGCATGAAAACAATACTATTCCTTCAATGGCAGCATAATAAATTCCTAAGAGTTGGTAGGAATATAGTTTATGTCATTGAATCCTAGGTAGATGTCTCTGGAATTCTATACAAATATGTATTTATTGATATACTACCACCTGCCTATCCATGTATGGCTATTTTGTCATCCCATGTGGCTCAATCTCAGGGTCTGGGAACTGCCTGGCAGCTTTTTGGCTAGAGGATGCCGTGTTGACACACTCATTCATGAATTGGGTCTGCTAGGCCCTGAGTTCAGATCCCAGCACTGCAAACAATTGGATTGTGGAATAAGAAACCAAGTGTGAAACCTGTTTTCCTTTTCTCTGGGTGTCAGACATTATGGAGAACACGTCTACAAATTTAGATACTATGTGATGGGATGTCATCAATATAATAAATGGAATGTATATCATATGTCATCACAGTCAATAAATGGTAAATAAATGAATAAAACAAAAATACAGCCAATAAACAGGATATAGACTGAACATCTATAGGTGAGTACAAATCCTATCTTTATAATGTTTATAAACAGTATGTTTTCCAGGGCTGGGATTGAATGCAGGCCTAGAGACCAGGCCCGACTTTCTTGTCTTCAAGCATGTTGAGCTTCCCCTTCATCCACAGTGCTGCAGTTACCCAGACCCTGAGTTCAAATCCAAAGCCTGGTAGGAAAAACGGCGAGAATTGAAAGCAGGGAGCTAAATTTTGTGTGTGTGTGTGTGTGTGTGTGTGTGTGTGTGTGTGTGTGTGTGTGTGTGTGTGTGTGTGTGTGTATTTTGAAAAGCAAGGTCTTAAACTCAGGTCGTGGCAACTCTGCCTCAGCTTCCATCACCCTAGGCTGGGGTGCAGCCACTGGAGCCACAGCTGATCCTAGGATTCTAGATCTCCAGGCCTTGTGTGGGGAAAAAATGTGCACAGAAAAAAAGTGGTGGGAAGAAAAAAATAGGGCTAGGAAGCTGGCTCAGTGGTAGAGCACTTGCCTTGCATGCTTGAGGCCCTGGGTTTTATTCTTCAGCACCATATAATCAAAAATAAAAAAGCCGGAAGTGGTGTTGTGGCTCAAGTGGTAGAGCGCTAGCCTTGAGCTGAAGAGCTGAGGGACAAGGCCCAGGCCCAGAGTTCAAGCCCACGATTGGACCCCTCCCCACAAAAAAAGGTGGTAGAGCCAGGTGCCCGTGGCTCACACCTTTCATCCTAGCTACTCAGGAGACTGAGATCTGAGTATCTCGGTTCAAAGGTAGCCTGGACAGGAAAGTCAGTGAGACACTTATCTCCAAGAAATCACTAGAAAAATGGAAGTGTGATGTGACTCAAGCGGTAGAGTGCTTGCCTTCTGCTTAAGAGCACAGGAACAGCGCCCAGGCCCAGAGTTCAAGCCTTATGACCGACCAAAAAAAAAAAAAAGTGACGGGATTGCGTTTTTACATTTTCTTCCTTTGCACCATGACCATCTGGGTCTGAATGACATTGCTCCAAAGGGTACTTCACCTTGCATTGCTCAAGGGTGGCAGGGTATTGGGGAAGCCATAGTCTTGCACGGCAATTCAGGCCTAGAGTTTGAATACCAGTAATGCCACTTCCACATGGCGGGAGATCCTAAGAGACTAGTTCTCATCCATAGGAATAATGATGAGCTTATTGTGAATGCTACTCATATAAAATTAGACTTCATGATTTCAGTAGACTGATTCCATTGAATATGAAGCGTTAAAAGAATACTATTTCTTACAGATATGCAATAATTCCAGGACACTGATTTACTTAATAGTTTATTAAGGATGAAAACAATAACATTAATTATATGGAGGCGTAATAAATACTCAAGAACTGGTAGGAATGTAGTCTATTTAACTGAATAACGTGTAGACATCTCTGGCACTCTATAAAGATATATATTTATTAGCATACTACCATCTGTGTGTCACTCTATTCTTATTTTGTCAACCCCTGGGGCTCGATCTCAGATCCTAGGAACTGCCTGTCAGGTAAATTTGCCCAAGGATGGCATGCTGACACTCATCCATTAATGAATTGGGCCTTGTAGGCCATGAGTTCAGATTCCAGCATTCCCAAAAAATGAATCGTGGAGTAAGAAGGTGATAGTGACACAAGTTTTCCTTTTTAGTGAAAGTCCTGGGTGTCAGGTATGAAATGGAACACATATGCAGACCTATATCCTATGAAATCAATGTAATCAATGTTCTGTGTGCCATAATATTCAATAAAATGAATGGCCAATACATGAATAAAACAAAAAGTAAAATGAATACACTGAACGCTATATGGAGTCAACCTATGTATGTAAATATAAATCATATATTTAAAATGTACATGAATAGGATGTTTTCTAGTGCTAGGGATCGATTTCAGGCCTAAGGAATAGACTTGAATTTCCCAACTTCAAGGAGGTGAGCCTCCCCTTCTCACACAGTGCAACAGAGTTTTACCCAGACCATGCATTCCAATCCCAGTCCTGACAGAAAAATTGGCAGCTCTATACTATGTGATGCCCAATTCTTAGGTATTTCATTCTGTCTCCATTTAATGAATGTGATTGTTTAAATGCTTCATAAACTATTAATTAAAATCAATCATTTTCATAGAATATAATTGTGTACAATTTTATACTAGAATCATTCAAGAAGTGCCCATTCAATTATGACATATATCACATGCCATTGGTATTCATATGGATAGGATTGAGTTTCTTAGGATCTCTAGCTATTTGGACGTGGCAGGACCAGGATTCCAATTGTGGGTTCCAGTTCCCACCACTTCAACCCGAGGATAGGGAACTCACTGGTCTGTGCCAGAACATCACCAAGGCCAATGATTAGGTAGGCACCAATGGCTCTCAGCAGTATTGCTTGACACTTTCAAGGCTGTGATAGGAGGATCATGGTCAAAGTCACTCTAGGCAGGAAAATCCTTGAGACCCTGTCCAACTTCAGTGCCAACAAAGCCAGAAGTAGAGCCATGTGGCTTCACTGGTTGAGGCTAGCCTTGAACAAAAGCAGCTCAAGGACTGTGCCCAGATCCTGAGTTCAAGGTCCAGGACTAGCAACAAACAGACATACACAACAATCTGTGCAGCCATCCAGCTAAAGCAGGTCACCCTCTTGTCCCCAACTGGATTGGACTGAGTTTCCTGCATCACAGGATTCCTGCCACCCCCCCATTCTTCCATGGTTCTTTCTGACCAATGGGAAATAAGAATGGTGCCCACTCCCACATTCCATGTTGCCTGGTAACACCTGGATTACCTCAGTTGGTTGACACCAATACCAGCAGTTGAGGAAGGTAGAGGTGGCTGAGTGGTGAGCAAGAGACTTGCGGAGACTTTGGACTAAAGTAGGAAATTGACATCCTAGTCAGTGAGTCAGAGAATAGAGGATTTCCCAGAGCCTGGGAACGTGGACAGCCCATCTTTCCCAGTGCTCAGATATCTGAAACAACAAGACTCTATGATAGAGCTGTAGGCAAGAAACTGCCACAAGAACACTGGCAGAAGAATCCTCCCGACAGACCTGCAACATTCAAGAAAACAAAGAACAAGAAAAAGTGAAGGATCCCCAAGACAAATGCCACTGGGGAGCGTGATTCAAAGCAGAGTCCGGCCAAAGGTGATGCTGACCACGGGCCTCCCCTGCCTATGGACACAGTCACAGCCACCAGCGTCCAGAGTTGCGATGGTCCCGATACCACCAAGGATCCACAGAGGTGTTACTGACATGAGGTTCCTGCCCTGGATCTCAGCAAAAGAAGTAAAGAGTCGCTCTGTGCCAAGATCCAATCACGGAAGCAGAAAAGGCCAGGATCAATGGGAGAAAGAGAGGGAGAAGATAGCCCAGCTGTACGTAGCACTGAAAACGGAGCCTGAGATCCACAAGGCACCCATACAGAGGTCTGTTTGGCAGAAAGTTATTTACAATATGCACTGTCCCGCTTGCAGCACGCGACCAATGACAGAAAAGAGAGCACGAAGTTCTCACCAGCTGCCTGCAGGCTGGTGGAGCTGGAGATGGCAGCGTCTGTGGTCACTGCTCACAGAATGAGACCGAAATGTTCTTCAAACAGCTGAATGATGTGACCCTTTAGCTCGAGGTAAATACTAGAAGCTTCAATGATCTGGAGCAAGTGAACACCGAGTTGCAGGAGAAGCTGGAAGGGCTCTGGACACAGTGGAGCAACAGGAAGAAGAGAATCTGCAAGTTCCAACAAGCGCTGGTGGGGCATGAGTTACTAAAGACACTACTGGACAACCTGAACTGGATGGTGACTGCAGCAAATCTAGAGACACCTTCATGGAAGACCTGAGCATTGAGAAGTCCGTGCAGAAGGAGGAGGCCCGGTGGCAGACCCAGTGGATGAACCAACTGACAGAGGAGAAGGATCGAGGAGTAAGGCAGGTGTTTGACCTAGAGGAGGAGCTGCCGGAACTGAGAAGGAAGCAGGCAGAACCACGGCCCCCTGCGGGACCATCTCCAGCCAAGCAGCAGGTGCAGGCCCAGTCTTACTGCACGCAGATGGAGTTGAAAAGCCTGGAGGAACAACTTCACATCCAGGTGCAGGAAAACCAGAGTCTCTGTTTCCAGAATGGAGCAGCAGAAGCAACTGTGGAGACCGGAGGAAAACGCCAAGGATCAGCAAGAGATCCCTGAGACCCCATGATGCACATGTGTGTAAAGTGGACAGATGGAGGAACAGTTGGCCCTGCTGCGGGATGCTCTTCACAGGGTGAGCAGTGAGAAGGAGAAGCTCTCCAGCATCATGTATTCAGAGGAGCAGGTGAAGAAACACCTGCTGGAACAGCTGGACCACACAGAGGAGAAGATATAGGAATGGAAAGAGAGGGCTGAGAGAGAGCCAAGCGGCTCAGGAGTGGCAGGAGCAGTCCTTCGCCCAGCTGCAGGAGCTCAGAGCCACCTGTGAGCCACACATCACCTCCAATGAGCAGCTGAGCTCTGAGAAGGAGGCACTGCAGCAGCACCTAGAGAGGCAGTCCCAGCTGCGGTAGCAGCTGAAGCAAGTGCAGGGCCCCACCAACTGGCAGGACCACATGGTTCCCCCAAAGTGGCAGGACACCCTCAAATGCCTGGAAGTGATCAGACCACAGGAGGAGTGCCTGCAGTCCCAGCTGAGCTTCCTGGCTTTCCCTGGGGAAGGTGAAGATGAGAGCCCTGGAAAAGCAAAAGATGAGGAGGCAATTCTTCCCAACGTGACCATCGCAGAGGATGGAGACGTCCCCCAAACCTAGAGGGATGTGGATCTGTGAGCGCTCTCGGTGGCTGAAATCCACAGGGGGAAACTCCTGTGCCAAGAGTGGCAGCCCTACTGTGGGTGCCCAGCCCATCTGGCAGCTCAGTGTCAGAGAAAGCAGGAGCCACAGGCTGGCACCACAGCCTGCATGGGGATGGGAAGTGGGACACGTGGGCATCAGAGAAGAAAATCTTCTTCATCCATGACCTGCATGATGAGGAGGACTTCCAGAGTCCAGAGGATGAGCTCCACCATCGATGCAGCCAGCTTTTGGCACACATCAGCACCATTGAGGACTCCCTTGTGGCGTTTAAACACCAGATGTTCCTGGATGAGCTGTGTCAGGAGAAACCTGAGTACATGTGTTGGCTGTCCCAGCAGAAGGTGGAGAAGAGGAGAGAGCTGTAGGAGCCGCTGTGGTTCCTCTCAGAGGAAGGCATGGACAGCAGGCACCAGACACCAGCACAGGCTGAGTCCCCTGCCACCATCGCCACTTCAGACGCCTCAGGCTCCAGGGTGGTTAAATGAGTGAGGAACAGAAAGATTTTATGAATTGCCACTTCAACACAGAAGAGAGGTCGGGGTTCCCTACCCTGTAGAGGACTCCCCCTTGGAGCATATCCTGCCACAGAAGCACCAAATCCAGATCGCCCACAGTTCGAGGGCTCAGGTAAAGAGCACTCCCTCCTTTTCTTCTGTAGACTGATGTGGATGATGACCCTCTATGTGACATACTGACTCTCAAAAGCCTCAGCAGCCACCACAAGTAGGTGGTCAGGTGCCCTTCTCTCAGGTCTCCATCTGACAGGTGATTGGAAGGGTAAACTGCGGGTCGGGTAGGGCAGAGGCTGCCAGGAGGCGGTCCATATTCAAGTGACATCTAATGAACCATTGCTGTCCAGGGAAGAGGCCCATGTTATGCTTATCACAAAGAATGAATTGTTTTCAAAGGGAAAACATGCCTCCAACAAAGATTTGTTCTTCCAGTCCTGGGGCTTGATCTCAGGGCTTGGCAATTGTCCCTGAGTTCTTTTTCTCATGGCTAGCACTCTACCACTTGAACCACAGTGCCACTTCTTGTTTTCTGATGGTTCATCAAGGATAAGAGTCTCACATACTTTCCTGCCTAGGATGGTTTTGAACTGTGATCCTCCAGATCTCAGCTTCCAGAGTAGCTAGGATGACAGATATGAGCCATCAGTGCCCAGCATGTGATACCTATTGAAGGCTTCTTGGCAAGTCTGTAAAAGGAGCTCCAAAGGTACTGGATAGACCTTGACTCAATCAAGGAGCTGGAATGGGGGAAGGCTGATGTTCTAGCCATTCTGTTCCCCAAAATTAAAGATGCCACCTGGTGTTGGATGCATGAAACACCTAGGTCAACCGCCACCAGGCTTAGCGGAGAAAAGGTAGAGAATATCCAAAGATTGCAGTGTAGAAATCTGATTTTGCATGCATGTGGTGTGTGTAGTGTGTGTGTATGTGAACTCAGGGCCTAGGCTCTATCCTGAGTTTTCTTCTTCAAGGCTAGTGCTCTGCCACTTGAGCCACAGCCCCAATTGCTTTTCGATGGTTAATTGTAGGTAAGAATCTCAAGGATTTTCCTGTCCAGGGTGGCTTTGAAGCATAATGGTGGCCTCAGGGAACAAGAGTAAACACAACTTGCAGGTATAATCCTTATGGTGGGAGACTCCTGCCCCCTTATAGCTGGATGTGGGACATGTGGCCTCATGCTATTGTGGGGGACTATTGTCCTGTAGAGTTCAATTGGGAGAGGTGACCAGGGCCACGCTGACTTTTGCCCACCCTGAATGCTGATTCCAGAGCAGATCTGTTCTACCCTAGTCCAAGAGAGCTCTAGGAGGCCCAGCTCCCAGGGGCACAAGGAAGGGAGAGGTCAGCTCCAGGCCCAGCTAAGAGCCTTTGCCCACGAACACCCCAACTTGCCCTTCCTGATCCCCATAATCCCTGTCAAAGTACAACCTCCCCAAAAAATTGGAGCTGTGGCTCCAAGTGGTAGAGCTCTAACAGTGAACCAAAGAGCTCAGAGACAGGGCCCCCAAGCTTTGAGTTCAAGACCCCCAGCTGATCCTCCCCCATAAAACATAGGTTAGCTAAATGTGAGCTAGTAGGATTTGAGAAGTGTTTCTGAAGAACGGTGATACAGAAAAAAGCACCCTAATTCTAATTACAGCTGAACTTGTGACATACAGCTATGTGCTGAGTCCTTCACAGGGTACTGTTTTCTGTGTCCTTCCCACATGAGGGTTTTGTGCTGAGTCCTCAAAAAGCATTTTGTGTACTGAGTCATCCCAAAGGGTGCTATGTTCTGAGTCCTTGAGAACAGTGGGCCGTGCTGTGTTTTCCAAAGTGTGCTGTGTCCTGAGTTCATTACACAATGTACTTTATGCTGAGTCCGTCAAAAGGTGCAGTGTGCCATTTCATCCCAAAGGGTGCTATGTGCTGAGCTCTTGAGAAGGGAGGGACAGGTGAATTCTTCAATGGGTTCTGTGGGCTGAGTCCTTTACACAGGGTACATTTGCTGAGTCCTTCAAAAGAGGCTGTGTGCTGAATCATTCCAATGGTTGCAATGTGCTGCATCCTTGAGAAGAGTGGGACAAGGTAAGTTTTTCGAGTGCTGTATGCCGAGTCTTTTACACAGGTTGCTCTCTACTGTCCTTCAAATGGTGCTGTGTGCTGAGTCCTTTCACAGGGTGGTATGTGTGAGTCCTTCAAAACTGTGTTATGTGCTGAGTTTTTCAAAGGGTGCTGTGCACTGAATGTTTTACACAAGGTGCTACATACTCAGCCATTCAAAGAGTGATGTGTGTGTGGAGTCTTCACACAGGGTGCTATGTGCTGAGTTCTGGGAAAGAGCGTTATGTGCTGAGTTTTTCAAAGCCTGCCATGCACTGTGTCCTATACACTGTGTGCTATGGACTTCCTCCTTCAAAGGGAGCTGTGTGCTGAGTCATCCCAAAGGTTAGTATATGCTAAGTCCTTCAAAGGGTGCACTGTGCTGAGTCCTTTACGCAGGGTGCTGTGTGCTGGTTTTTGAAGTGTGCTGTGTGCTGAGTCATCCCAAAGGGTGCTATGTTCTGAGGTAGTTATCCCCAACAATCTCTCTCTCTCTCTCTCTCTCTCTCTCTCTCTCTCTCTCTCTCTCTCTCTCTCTCTCTCTCTCTCTCTCTCTCTCTCTCTCTCTCTCTCTCTCTCTCTTTCTCTCTCTCTTTCTCTCTCTCTTTCTCTCTCACTTTCTCTCTCTCTCTCTCCCTCTCTCTCTCTCTCTCTCTTTCACACACACACACACACACACACACACACACACACACAGCGGTCACTGTGCACCTGCGTGATGTGTGGAGTGGAGAAGAATGGAGGACAGTCTCCTCCAGAGGTGGGGCTGAGGGGAGATTTGGTCCCCCGGGCAAGTGCTAGGGTTGGCAGGGAGTGCTGAGCTGAAGTGAGGTTGCAATTCCTATGGCCTGGAAGCTTTAGGGCCCAGTCAGAGCTGCTCTTGTAGTCAAGGGTGGGGGGCTGGGCTGAGGAGAGGAGGGGGTGGGGCCCAGGGGAGGAGGAGGCATGGACCAGGAGGCTCACTGTGGTGGCAGCAGTGGCCAGGGTCTCTCAGTGGTAGGCACGCATGAATGGAGGGGCCTAGGCTGCCCACAAGAGGAGTGGAGGCAGAGAGAGAGAGAGAGAGAGAGAGAGAGAGAGAGAGAGAGAGAGAGAGAGAGACAGAGACAGAGACAGAGACAGAGACAGAGACAGAGACAGAGACAGAGACAGAGACAGAGAGACAGAGAAAGAGAGAGCAGAGAGGAGCGAGGACATGCACGAGAGGAAGCCGCTTCAGTGGCTCTCTGAGGCCTCAATTGAAATGAAGTTCCTGGCCAGGAGCCCAGAGCATATGGAGCTGGCACAGCAGACACATCACCTCAACTTTGGAACCCTTTAAGTTTGATTGGGACAACTGACATGCCAGCTTTTCCAGGGTTTTATCTTTAAGCTGGCAATTACTACTAATGACTGGGATTATAGGTCAAATTAGATGGAGGATTTCAGCTGCCAAACTATGATGTTCAAAGCAGCACATGCAGAGTTCCCAGGCCAGATCGTCTGTTGTCATGAATATCGTACCATGACTGCCTTCCTCCAGCAGCTGCTGATCCTCCTCTGGTTCTCTCTAGTGTGACCACCACAGTCAAGGACAACATGGGAAGCAGAGATGGTGACCTCGCATCCCAAGCCTGCCAGCTGTGAGCAGAGTTGATTCCCAGCACCTGCACTGGAATCTGAGAGATCCAGAGACCCCAGATGCCTCAAGCATCCTTTCTCTGCAACATGAAAATTGGGGGCCATATGTGGTGGACCATCCTGTCTGGCCCCAGGGGGAGAAGAGGAGGCCCCTTGAGCCAGGTGTTCACCTCATGGCAACTTCATTCTCACCTGAGGGCGGAAATGAGTGGCAAAGTGTGGGTCAGCCGCTGGACAAAGATCTTTGAGAAGAGAGGCATCCAAGAGGCCCCAGAATCCAGCGAGTACATCGTGGCTCACATCCTCAGAGCCAAAACAGTGAAGTGCGTTGGCACCAGGAGGGCAGGACGAGGGACGAAGAACTGTGGTAGAACTATATAGGCTTTGACACCTCCCCCAACAATCCTTCCACGCCCAGGATACTTACCTGAGTTGGATGGGAGTTTTCTGTAATATTGTCATAGAGAGATGCTCATTTATTTGTCCAACAAACCATTACAGTGTGTGTGCCAGGTCCAGGCGGTCATAGACAATGAAAAGTTCCAGTGCCGGTTCCACAGCAGATGGAGAAATCTTGATTTGTGCTGGATGCCGGTGCTTCACACCTGACATCCTAGCTACTTAGAAGGCTGAGATAGGAGGACTGAGACTTAATTCCCAGGCAGAAAAGCCTGTAAGACTCTTTTTTTTGGGGGGGGGTCCGGTCGTGGGGCCTGAACTTTGGGCCTGGGCGCTGTCCCTCAGCTCTTCAGCTCAAGGCTAGCACTCTACCACTTGAGCCACAGCACGACTTCCGGCTTTTTTCTTTTTCTTATGTGGTGCTGAGGAATCGAACCCAGGGCCTTGAGCATGCAAGGCAAGTGCTCTACCACTGAGCCACCTTCCCAGCCCGCCTGTAAGACTCTTATCTCCAACAAACAACCAAAAAGAAAATGCCAGAAATGGATGAGTGGCTCAAACTCTAGACTGTTGGCCTTGAGTAAAAAGGCTCAGAGACAGCAACCAGGATCTGAATTCAAGGCCCAGAAGTGACACAAAGAAAGGAAAGAGAAAGAGAGTAGGGAAGGATGGAGGGAGAAAAGGAGGAAAGGAAGGAAGAACGAAACATGCAAGCCTTGGTTTGGAGTCTCTGGATCAAAGGAGCCAACCATTCACAGTCGCTGTGGGCACAGTTTCAGAGCCTAAAGCCAGTATGTAGGACAAAGCCATTGACCCCTCAGCAACTTCATGACATCCAGGAGCTGTGTCTTCGCTGACTGCAGAGGGAAACAGCCTCGGGTAGACCTTAGGGCTCAGGATGCGTCACCAAATTTCAGTCTCCGCAGGCCCTCCGAGTTTATTTTCTGGTCAGATAAAAAGAAAGTGTCCAAGGAATAGGGAGGTATAGGCTGAGGGAGTGTCAAGAGGAGGGGGGCAATGGATAAACAGGAAGATGAAGAGGGAGGAACATCCCAGGTCAGGTGTGTCAGGCCATTGGAGCCATGACCTCACCTGACAACCTAGACCATCAGTGATAGAGCCTTCGACCGAGCTACATGACTGTTAAAAATCCTGGCACTTTGGTTTCACTATTGACAAGCTGGCTGTCGTCCACTGCGGGATGCCTGTGCGGTACATTCTTGGGGACTGGGATTATTGCTGGCTCTATTTGAAGATGACACCCCCAGTGTTCATTCCTTGACCAGAGACAGACGTGAGTGTGCCAATGGCACAGGACAGCCAGAGAATGAGGACTGGAGTTAGACCCTTGTTGCCCCGAGACTTCCTCTAGGGGACTCTAGGGCCCTGTGACTGCCATTCTCAGAGGCAGAGGTGGGTCAATTTGCTGGCTCAGCCTTTAGTCCAGATGGCAGATCTGGGATTCAGAGAGGGCCGATTGTAAGTGGGGCAGGGCTGGGTAGAGGCTGGTGGAAAAAACAGAGGCACTGACTCTGAGTAGGGTTGTTTTATTGAGGATACTCACAACCCAGGAACATTCCTGGGATGGATCAGCCCTTTTCTCCCTCGTTAGAGAGAGGGACCGAGAGCCCTCCAGTCTGCATCCCTTGGCCAAGAAATCCTTTCGTTCCCATAACTTGTGGTTGGATAACTAGACCTCACCTGCCTGCCCAGTGTCTATGCAGGACAGTGAGATCTTGTGTAGAGAGCTGTGTCCGCCTTCCCGATGGCGAGTACTCTCTGTGGTAAACAACTCCTTATATGGCTAAGGCAAAGAATCTGGCTTGCTTCCGCACACCTGAACCTATTGGTGGCTCCCAAGTGGTGTATCAGGGTTGGCTACCCAGCGGGTACTTAAGGCTGTGGGAAATTCTCCCTGGGGTTGGGGTCAGAAGATTACTCAAAGGTCCTGAATAAACTGCAGAGAGAAGAGCTCGGTGTCGCGTCTTCCTTGCTGGTTGAGGCAGTTGCTACAGGTGGTGGCCCGTATGGGGACTCAGCCATAACCCCAACGAGGACTCAGAACTCTCTGCTGTCAGAGTGGTGCACCAGTAAGTTCCCAAATCCGTGACAATAGTGGGGGTAACTTCCCAGGTAAAGGGGGAATCCGTGACAAGAGCGGGGGGGGGGGTAAGTTCCCAGGTAACAGGGGAATCCGCGACAAGAAAGGGGAGGATTTTTGTTCTTCTTGGTAGATAAAGAGGGAGTGAGAACCCGGGGCTAGTCAATAGAGTAGCCAAAAGTGAAAGTAAAAGATTGTTTACCAGGTTAAGATTTTTAAAACATGGGCGCTTCTTCTTCGCACCCAATTTTTTTGACTCTCAATGAGCTGCTGCACTCAAAGAAGTTAAAAGTAGAAAAGAGTACTTTAGAGAGATTTTTGGATGAATGTAACATCGTTGCCCCGTGGTTCGCTGTCTCCGGAAGCCTCACGGTGGCCTCTTGGGAGAAATTAGGGAGGGACCTAGATTTTGCCTCTGAACAAGGAACGCTTAAGAGTGGAGTGAGACCAATATGGAAACTGATAAGAGGCTGTCTTGAGGACCAGCGCTGCAGTGAGGCGGTGGAGAATGGTCAGGCCGCCCTAGAAATGCTGCAGGAAGAAAGATCGGAAGGGGCTGGGAAAGTAGGGGGCTGGGAAAGTAAGGTGCTGGGAAGGTGGCTCAGTGGTAGAGCACTTGCCTTGCATGTCTGAGGCCCTGGGTTTGATTCCTCAGCACCACATAAGCAAAAAGAAAAAAGCCGGAAGTGGCGCTGTGGCTCAAGTGGTAGAGTGCTGGCCTTGAGCTGAAGAGCTGAGGGACAGCGCTCAGGCCCAGAGTTCAGGCCCAGGAAAAAACCTATTCAAAAAACGCTGCAAAGTTGTCTAAACAGTTGTCTAGTTATCTTTTAGGTAATTGAACTGGGGAGTTCGACAGCCTGATGGAACAGTTCGGGGTTGCCATCATCATGGTGAACTTGACCCGAATGGATGCCGGATTGGCGGAGGGGTTATCTTCATGAATCTCTGCTGCTATGAATCATCTTAAGGAGTGGGAGGGTTTGGGAGCCCTGACAGGCCTCCTGGTATTAGCCTCCTTGGTATGTCTGTGGTGCATTTGCCAAATTAGCGTTTCTCAGCGTCGCAGTGCAGCCATGATTATCCAAGCCTTTACAGCCATTGGAGCAGGACAGTCTGCCCATGTATGGCTTGCTAAGACTGGCCTTTTTTGAGCACAGGATGCGAGGCTTGAGCACTGCACTTGGGGTCCACCGAGGTTGTGGGCCCCAAGAAGAGCATGTCTGATTGCATGTGGGTTGATACCCTAAGTCCCACCTCTGTAAAAAGGTATCGGACTGGTCTGGTAATCATTCGAGTGGATAACACCTGAGTGAAGATCAGTACAATGTCCCAAATTTCTTCTACAGAGATCAGACCTCTACTCTTGCCTGTTGCGAAATAAAAAAGGGGGAACTGTAGAGAGCTGCGTGCAGCCGCACCTGAAAGATGGCGCCGGCTTCCGCCCTCCGCCTTCCCGATGGCAAGTGCTCTCTGTGGTAAACAACTCCTTATATGGCTAAGGCAAAGAATCTGGCTTGCTTCCGCACACCTGAACCTATTGGTGGTTCCCAAGTGGCGTATCAGGGTTGGCTACCCAGCGGGTACTTAAGGCTGTGGGAAATTCTCCCCGGGGTTGGGGTCAGAAGATTACTCAAAGGTCCTGAATAAACTGCAGAGAGAAGAGCTCAGTGTTGCATCTTCCTTTCTGGTCGAGGCGGTCGGTACAATCTTGAGTCCTTGATGAGGTCATGGGATCCTCAGTATGAGATTGTACTTGACCATCCTGACTTGGTGCATGGTCAGTCCCATCTAAGACTGCTGTGATCTAGGACATAGAATCCAGACAATCAGAGCAGGATGGGATCTCTTCAGTGAGTCTTGAGTATTATTTGTGAGCTTTGAGCTCCTGTGTGCACACCTGCTTCCCTTTCTTGGGTGTGTCTAAGCTTAAAACTAGGGCCTGGGTCTCATCTGTTGTTTTATGCTCAAAGCTAGCACTCTGCCATTTGAGCCACAGCTCCAGATGCAAGGTTTTTGGGTATTTAATTGGAGATAAGAGTGCTCATGGACTTTGCTGCCAAGGGTGGCATCCAACTGCAGGCAACAGTTCTCAGCCTCCTGAGGGGATAGGATGACAGTAATGGAAAAGCATCTTTGGCCGGGTGCCAGTGGCTAATGGCTGGCATTCTAAGGACTCAGGAGCTGAGATCTGAAGATTACGGTTCAAAGCAAGCTTGGGCAGGAAAGACCCTCAGACTCTTCTCTCCAACAAAGCACCAGAAAACCAGAAGTGGTGTTGTGGCTCAAGTAGTAGAGTGCTGGCCTTGAGCTGAGGAGCTCCAGAACAGCACCCAGGCCCAAAGTTCAAGCATCACAACCAACAAAAAGAATGTAAAATATCTTTTCCTGCAAAGGACTGTGGATGTGTGTGTGTGTGGGGGGTTGGGATGGTAGGCATTAGTGCCATGCTCAGTCATTGGTTTAGATGGATTGTCCCAAACTCTTAGTCCTCGGCAGCTGATTCTTGAACCCAGGTGAAGCTCTGGGTTGGACGTCAACCATCGGACTTCAGTCTCCTCACGGGAGAGTTGTGAGAAAAATAAGGAACTTATACAGAGGGATCTCCTGAGCAGGGCCAGGCACAAATGGCACGGCTGTCAGATACGGTTGTCAGCAATTCTCTGAGCATATGACAGGAAGTTACTCGGAAAGGGCTCAGATGGGGCCTGTTATTAATCATGCAACACATGTGGGATTATGAAACAAAATATGGCTCTTTCATCATTACTCTATCCCCATGAGGAAGGAGAAGCTGGGTGAACTACTCATAACCCCCAGCTGACAGGAAGCTCAGCCTGACTTCTCTGCCATTCTGCTTAGGACAGTGAGTGTTATTCAGTCCACTTCTTGTGGTGGGAAGTCCACTTCTTGTCATTCGTGGGGTTTGAATTCTGGGCCTGGATGCTGTCCCCAAGCTCCTCAGGTCAAGGCTAGTGCTCTACCTCATGAGACACAATGTCTTTTCCATTTTTCTTGTGGTTCTTTGAGGATAAGAGTCTCACAGATGTTTCTGCCCTGGCCACCCATGAACCATGATCTTCACATCTCAGCCTCCTGTGTAGTTAGGATTATAGGCCTGAGTCACCGGCAACTGGCTTAAGTGTAATTCTGGCCCTCTCTCCCTCTCCCTCTCCCTCTCCCTCTCTGTCTCTGTCTCTCTCTGTCTCTGTCTCTCTGTCTCTGTCTGTCTCTGTCTGTCTCTGTCTGTCTCTGTCTGTCTCTGTCTGTCTGTCTGTCTGTCTGTCTGTCTGTCTGTCTGTCTGTCTGTCTGTCTGTCTCTCTCTCTCTCTCTCTCTCTCTCTCTCTCTCTCTCTCTCTCTCTCTCTCTCTCTCTCTCTCTCTCTCTCCCTCCTTCTCTTTCTCTCTCTCTGGAACTGGAACTATTTGAATGGGTGCTGGAAGAGATGGCCCAGCATCCCCATGTGGCTGGAACCCAAGGTGGCCCTCTCATTCTGGATGTGGGCTGTGGATCAGGAGCTGGGTCACTAAAGTGTCTTTGGAAAATGCTAGTCTGAGTTGGCCTTAGGGTGTGTGTGTGTGTGTGTGTGTGTGTGTGTGTGTGTGTGTGTGTGTGTGTGTGTTTTTGTGTGTCGGGGATACCTACCCTCCTCTCCTCCTCTCTGCAGTGCCTCATCCTCCCAGCAGGAAGTGCATCCAGTATCCTGACCCCAAGGAAGGTGGATGTGGGAGGGTACTTAAGGTCACATCCAGGGGTATGATCCGAATTCTGTCCTACAACCGAAGGCTGGACAGATAAAGGAGAGAAGGAGAGGTTTAGGGGAACATCAAGGGAAGCCCCTTAACTTTGGCTAAAAATACCAGCCAGATCAAAGACTGAATTCATCTTTCTTGGTAGTCAGATAAAATGTGTAAACTGTTCATTTATTATGATTGTGTGAGTCCTAGGGCTTGGATTCAGGGCCTGGGTGTTATCCCTGAGCTTCTTTTGTTCAAGGCTGAGGCTCTACCACTTGAGCCACAGCACCACATCTGGCTTTTTTGTGTGTGGGTTGGGGGCGGGACAGGTGGTATATGGGAGATAAGAATCTCACGGACTTTCCCGCCCGGGCTGGCTCTGAGTCACGACCATCAGACCTCAGACTCCCGAATAGCCAGGATGATGAGTGGGAGCCAAGAGCTCCTGACCTCCACCATCCATGGGGCCACAGGACCAAGGGAAAGGACACTGTGGATGCAACTTTGTAGTTGGCCCCCATTTGCAGACCTTCATCTGCCCCTGAGCACTGGTGAGGAAAGCAGGGATCCGAGCCCTGGGACTCCTGAGATAGGACTGCTACGAGCAGCAGCCAGCTAGCTGGCTGTGGATTTGTGAGCCCACAAGATTTTCATGAGTCCAACTCAACACCCACCGGAAGTGTGCCTGACAGAGTCGCACTCTTGGGATACCCGTTTGAGTGGCTGTTACCTGCCATGCCAGTTGCAACTTCTGGCCCTCCTTGCCCCAAACCCGTGGTCTGAGAAGTTGATTTACTGCTCAGATCCACACTGCACCCATGACAGATGCCATTCTGATGACCCAGGCAATGACCTCGGTTCCCCAAGGCTGGAAACTTCTCTGATAATGTGGCCTGCTCTGTAGCAAAGGCTTTCAAATGGGCTGCTCTCAAGACTTGTAGGACACCTAGACATTGGGAGAAACTCAGGGGCCCACTGGAAAATACTCTGGCTAGAGCCAAAGAGTGAGTTTGGGGAGTTGGTCATGGGACTGGAACTCTGGGCCTGGGTGCTGTCCCCTCAGCTCTTCAGCTTATCACTTGAGCCACAGTGCCTCTTCCAGTTTGCTGGTGCTTCCTTGGAGATCAGAGTCTCACAGACTTTCCTGCAGGGCTGGCTTTCAACCAAGCTCCTCAGATTTCGGCCTCCTGAGGAGCTAGGGGGACAGACGTGAGTCACCGGCGCCCAGCTGATCTGGCCATTCACAACAGTGAACTAGGAGCTCCTGACAGCTTTACTTTTCTTTTTCTTTTTTTTTGCTATGTCATTACTGGCTTTGAACTCAGGGTCTAGTTCCAGTCACTTAAGTTTTTCCCTCAAGGTTGGCACTCTACCACTTGAGCAACAGTGCCATTTCTGGCTTTTGGTAGTTCACTGGCAAGAAAAGTCTCACTAACATACCTTTCCTGAGCTGGCTTTGGTCCATGATCTCTGATCCCAGTCTCCTGAGTAGCTAAAGGGAGGGAGCTAATGGTGGCATTGGGGTAGAAACTTTTCTTTTTTTTTTTTTTTTTTTTTTGAGGGGCCAGAACTCTGGGCCTGGGCACTGTCCCTCAGCTCTTCAGCTCAAGGCTAGCACTCTAACACTTAAGCCACATCGACACTTCTGGCTTTTTTCTTTTTGCTTTTGTGGTGCTGAAGAATCGAACCCAGAGCCTCATGGATGCAAGGCAAGTACTCTACTACTGAGCCACCTTCCCAGCCCAAAAGCTTTTCTTAAGCAAGAGTTCTTCCCTGCATTTGACCTGACTCCTCAATGCAAAGGAGGCCCAAGGGTCAGGAGCCGTGAAAAATAGACTTCCAGCCACAGGAAATGGCTGGGGTCCATGGTGAAAAGCCAAGCTAATCTTCCCCCTGGGCCCCATTCTGGGACTCTACCCCCTTCCAAACCTGTGACTCAAGTACAAACCTTGACCCAGCCTTGAATGCCCTGCCAGACTTTTCTGAAGCCACAGAACCTTCATTCCACCCACACCACCTGCTCTATACCACACCTTAGGACTTTTGCCTATTCTGTACCTTCTGCCTGAGGCTCTGTCCTGTTCCACACCTTAGAAATCCTGTGGAATTTTGGCACTGATTATATCACCTCCTGGAGCAAGTCTTTCATTCCTTTCTCTCTCTAGAGGTAGAACTTTTGCAGGCTTACTGGCAAATGCTCTATCTTGGTGTGTGTGTGTGTGTGTGTGTGTGTGTGTGTGTGTGTGTTTTCCAGTCCTAGGGTTTGAATTCATGGCATGGACACTATCCTTGAGCTTTTCTGCTCAAGGCTAACAGTCCACTACTTGAAACACAGCTCTACTTCTGGGTGTTTAATTGGAGAAAATTTTCTCATATAGAATTTCCTATTTGTAATTATGATCCTCAGATCTCAGGCTCCTGAGTAGCTGAGATTACAGGGGTGAGCCACAAGTAGCTGCCCTCTATCTCTTACCTATAACTTCAGCCCTCTTGAGTCCCAGAAGAATATGTCTCACCAGGCTCACTTTTTTTTTTTTGCCAGTCTTGGGGCTTGAACTTAGGGTCTGGGCATGTTCCTTAGATTTTTTTCCTGAGGGCTAGCCATGATGCCACTTTTGTCTTTTTCTGTTTCTGTATTACTGAGGAATCGAACTCAGGGCTTCGTGCATGCTAGATAAGCACTCTACCACTAAGCCACATTCGTTGCCCAAAGCTGAATTTTAACAGGAGTTATGAGGGTGAGACTTATTGCCTTATCCATTCAGGCATAGAAATTGCTGACTATTTCATATCTTTGCCGAGATTTGGAACCAGTCTTTGACTCGGCAATGAGGAATGATGAATGAGTGAGAACCACCAGGCCCTAGAGTTCTAGGGATAGAGAATATGGATCCAGAACCTTCCACCACTCCTACAGCCTAGCAACTCTGAGGGCTTGTCCCAGCTTGCCCAAGTTGGGTAGTCTGAGCATGGGCAACCTGCTGAATGCCCATCATCCATACAACATCCTTTCATACACAGAGACATGAAGTTACTGCTGCCTTTTTTATTCGGGGTGGGGGGGCTGGGGAGGCAAGTCTGGGGTTGACCTGTGAGCCTACTGTGAGCTCTGTCCCTGAGCTCCTTTTGCTCAAGGGTAACACTCTGCAACTTGAAACACAATCCCACTCATTTTTTTTTCCTGTGATCTGTTAGAAATAAGAGTGTCACCGACTTTCCTGCCCTGGTTGAATTCAAATTGGCATTCTCTACATTCTCAGCCTCCTGAGGAGCTAGGATTACAGGCAGGAGCTGATGACACCTGGCTTTCTATTCTTCTTGTTGGTATTTTTTTAATAGTGATAATCTAAAATATTCATGGTGTCATTCTAATTGTTTGCATTCGAAGTAAGCTACCCAAGCTTGGAGTTCGAATGCTAGGACTGCTACCTAAAAATGGAGGGAGATCCTGACAAACTCATTCCTACTCGTGTGAATGCTAATGGAATGCTATAAAATAATAATTAAATTTGCAGTTAATTCATGATTCTATTTTAGAATGCCACACAAATATTATTGGATTTATATCTTCCATTTTAGCACCATGGTACGATTCCTCTAATGGAAGAATATTAACTAATTTTTAATAAATGCTTTTATATGTATTCAACCATGATCATTAAATGGTGCCATAATATAATAACAAATAATTGGTAATAATATACATATATATAAATTAATATCCTCACATTCCTTCTCATATATATATATATATATATATATATATATGGGACGGAATATATATATATATATGTGTGTGTGTGTGTGTGTATGTATATATATATATGTATATACACATACACATATACATATCTATCAATGTATATATTGGTCACTACTGTGGCTTGATCAAAGGTCCTCAGAATTTTCTGGCATCTCAGTTTGCTGGAGGCTGGTGTGTTCAGACTGTGACCCCATGTATGGATTGGGCATTGCAGGCAGGGAGTTGAAATCCCAGCATGGCCAAAAATTTATTCATGGAGTAAGAAGCCAATTTTGACACATTTTTTTTCCTTCTCTGAGAAAGTCCTGAGTCTCAGTATGATGTATAATCCATATACAAATATAATCTAGGTGATATGATGTAATAAATGAAGTGTTATATGTGTAATAATACCACATAAATAAGGGTAATAAAGGTCATATGCAGTAAACCCATGTATGTAAATAGATACAATATATGAATATTATTTTTTCCAAGTGCTGGGGCTTGAGTCCATGCCCTGGGAACTGGTCTGAATTTCTTGTCTTCAAGGATGGTGAGCTTCTCCTTCACCCACAATGTCACAGAGTTACCCAGGCCCTGAGTTTAAATCCCAGGCCTGCCAGAAAAATGGTGCATATTCCAAGTCAGGGCCATATTATTATTATTTCTTTTTTGGCCCAGCACAGAGCTTTAACTTAGATCTTGGCACCTCTGCCACAACCAACCCTGGGATCCTAGGACCCGAGTTCAAATCTCAGGGCTGGCAAAAATAAAAAAAAAAAACAAACAAGGAGAAGCATAATACTGAGAAGTTCAAGAAAGGGATTTTACTTTTTTTTTTCCTTTGGTATTGTGATCATCCTGGGTCTAAATGACAAGGCCCAGAAAGTGCACCTTGCATTGCTGATGTTTGGCAGGCTATTAGGGAAGCCATAGCCAAAACCGGCAACTTGGGCCTGCAGTTCTAATCCCGGAACTGCCACTAATGAATGGTGGGAGGTTCTAAGAAATACATTCTGATGATACATTCTTACAAATGGATTGTTATAAAAGTAACAAATTAGTAGTGTATGATTTTCATATTATACACAATTATATTACATTGACTAATTTTCAATTAATACTTTATTATGTATTCAATCGTGATACTTAAAAAAGGAAGGAATAATTTAGTTGCAAATAATTAGTAGTAATAACGAATATGCAATTTCATAATATAGAAATTTCTCTTAGTTTATACATATACATCTATCTATCTATCTACCAATCTACACATTTATCTGTTTATACACTTGTTACTCCTGGGGCTCTGTAGTAGACTGCTCCCCTAGTACGTACAAAGCCCTGGGTTCGATTCCTGGTTACCACAAGCACAGAAAAATCCGGAAGTTGTGCTGTTGCTCAAGCAATTGAGCACTAGCTTTGAGCATAAAAGCTTCAGGACTGTGTCTAGACCCTTACTCAAGACCCAAGACTGGCACCAAAAAAGAAAAAAAATGCCTCCATCAGAAAGAATGACATTGCACCATTTGTTAGGAAATGGAAAAACTTGGAAAAAATTATATTAAGTGAAGTAAGTCAGGCCCAAAGAAACATAGGGCCCATGGTTTCCCTTATTTGTAATATCTAGTATATGTAGGAGTCAAGCGGAAAAGGTCAGATAATGTGATGTCAGGAAAATGAACCCTTAGATGTGTATTTTAATGTTTTTTCTTTCATGCATGTGTTTCTAACGCATTTATAAGATTATCTCTTTGTTGCTTTGTATGTCCCTCCCCCACAGTATAACCCCTGCTTTCACTATATTTGATGTCAGTATAACTTGTGGAGGAGTTGTGGAAAAACCAGTTGTTTAAGGATACAGGTGGACCTGTTGCAACAATGAGAAGTACAAGTTGCCATGTCCAAAACGAGCTTTACAACCTCGGTGCGGGGGGGGGGGGAAGAGGGGGGAAGGAGAAGGATTGGGATGGGGGGGAGGGGGGAGGCTGGGAAGGGATGTGAAGGGTAAACAAAGGAGGAGGCTGCAATGCTTGGTAAGAAATATATGCATTATCCTGCCCATGTAATTGTAACTCCTCTGTACAGTATGTTCACAAATAAAATAAAATTAAATTTAAAAAAAAAGAATGTTCTGAGCTCAACTATATAAGGATAGGACTGCAAATATCTCATCACAGAGCAAGCTGGGAGTCTGGTGCTGACAGTTGCCATCTAACATGATTTAGCCAGAGGTAAACTGCTGCAACCCAGCTCCACGGAACCACATGCTTCTGGCTCACTCACCCTTATCATCCAAGATACTCCGGTGCTGAGATCTAACACTGGTGGTTTTAAAACCCAGCCCTGGCAGGAAGTCTGTGAAACTCTAAGCTGTTGCTCAAAGTGTAAGATCTCTGGCCTTGAGCTAAAATCTTCGGGCAGTAGCCCCAAACTTCTAGTGCAATCTTCATGGCTAACTTCCTTCTAAAAAACCTCACCCCATTAAACCATTAGATGTGAACTTTGTGCAGTTTGTGATGTGTTTCTGAAAAAAAGGTGATACTGATGAAAACACCCTAATTCTAATGACAGCTTGTGGGATAGAACTATGTGATTAGTCCTTCATGAGGTGTTATGTGCTGAGTCCTTCATGGGGTGCATTCTTTCACCTGGTCCTTGTAAGAGCTCCACATGTAAGATGATTGTGCATATGAGAAAGTTGAGGCTCAAATATGTCCCATGTCAGGGCCAAAATTTTGGATGTTCTGAACTCTAATGAGTTGTCTCCTACAAACAATTGTCTTGGTTTATTTTTTCCGGTGGTAAATGTTGAACTCAGGGCCTAGGCACTGACCCTTCCCTGTTGGTTTCATGGCTAGTGTCCTACCACGTGGAGCCAACGACCCTTGGCATCTGTAGCTGAGGTCTGTCATCTTGCCTACTCAGGAAGCTGAGATCTAACAATCTGGGTTCAACATTATCCCAGACACAAAAGGTCCCATGAGACTATTATCTCCTATTTACCACTTAGAAACTTAAAGTGGAAGCTGTGAACCGGTGAGTTGCACCTCTCATTCTAGCTACTCAGGAGCCTGAGAGCTGAGGGTCAGGGTCCAAAGCCAGCCTGGGCAGGAGATTCCTTGAGATGATTATCTCCAATGAAACACCAGAAAGCTGAAGGGACATTGTAGCTCAAGTAGTAGAGTTCTAGATTTGAGCTGAAGAGCTCAGAGACAGCACCCAGGCCCTGACTTCAACTCCTTCCACTTACAAGAAAATAAAGCAAGAAAACTGAAGTGGAGTGCTGGGAATGTGTCTTAGGGGTAGAGTGCCTTGCATATATGAAACCCTGGGTTTGAATCCTCAGTACCACATCCCTAGGGGGAAAAAAGCCTGAAGTGGCTCTGTGGTTCAAGTGGTAGAGTGCTATCCTCATACAGGAGAAACTCATGTACAGTGCTCAGGTCCTGAGTTCAATCTCCAGGACTGGTGTGCGCGCACACACACACACACACACACACACACAGAGCACAGCACACATGCACGCACACACACACACACAGATAAGGATACCAGAAATGAAACTGTGACAACAAATGGTAAAGCAAAGAGCTTCTGCTCTGAGCTCATGGTCAGCACCCTGGCCCTGTGCTCAACCTTAAAACCTAGCCACCTAGGGCCCAACTAGGAGAGGTCAAAGGTTTCAAAACCTGATGAGCTTCACCAGCCCTAGATGACTGGAAGCATTGTGATATTACACATATACTTAGATTTACCAAGCTTCTGGAAACCAAGTGAGGCACCATTGCCAATGGTGAATCATTTCATTAGGTTCAGCTCCCCAGTTGTCTGCCAGAAGTACTCTTGAATTAATTGTAGCAGTTTGTTTCAACAATGGGACATAGTCTAACAAAGACAGGATAAGTACAAGGAACTTGGCCTGCCATGGAAGGTGACACAAATGAAGGCTTCCTGTCAAAACAGAGCACTGGGGAGATAAAGAGCTTGGGGTACAAAGAGGCCTTTATCTCCTGGACTTCAGAGCCCACCCACATTCATCCTCACTAATTGCCCCTGGATGAATTGTTTGTTACACAGTTGTACAGGAGAGAGGCTTTTTGTCTGCCTGTTCCAACAATGAGGCAGACTTCCTCCAGCAGCCTGAGGTGTGGGGAAACACTCAGGCTACACCGAGAACAGTGAGGGGAGCCCCGAACATGCACTGTATTGAAAGCACTCTCTGTACTATGAAATCATTCTATTCAAAGGAAATTTGCTAGCTGGGTGCCTTTCTTCAGAGAGACTCTGGATGTTCACCAATAGAAATGCATGCATGCATACATAGACACATGGAGTTACTGGCTCTATTTTTGTGTGGCAGGTCCTGAGGCTTGAAATGTTAGCCTAGACATTTTCTGTGAGCTCTTTTTGCTAAAGGAAGCATTTTATTGTGTCTTAAACTATGATTACCCTAGGCTGGGGTGCAGCTTTTACACCCACAGATGATCCGGGGATCCTAGGGTCTGAGTTCCACTCCCAACACTGGCATAAAAACATCAAATCAACACATATGGAGAAGGAAAAAAAAACAGGAAGTTTTACACAACCGTTTTACCTTTGTTTCCTTTGAACTTGACCGGCTTGGGTCTCAATGACTCAGCTTGAAAATTGAACGTGACCTTGCCTGGCTAAATGCTGGTGGGATGTCAGTGAAGCCCGAGCCTAACTCACACACCTAGGCCCTGAGTTGGATCCTGGGAATGGCACCTACACAATGCTGAAGATCCTAGAAAACTCATTCCTATGTATAGGAACACTAATAGAATGCTTGAAATGTACTAATTGAATTACTACTTAGCTAGTCATTCTAATATAAGATTGTATGCAATAAATACAGGTCATGGATTAATTTAATAATTTATTAAGTCTTCTGTGATTATTTAATGGAGGCATAATTTTAGACCAAATAATTGGTAGCAATGGAACATATGAAAATAAGATATAGACATCACTCTTTATATAGAGTTATACACTAGAATCTACATAAATGTTTATCTGTCTCTGTATACATTTATATATGCATATACATATGTAAATACACACACACAGCAATCTACACATGTATGTGCTTATATATTGGCCACTCTTAGGGCTTGATCTCCAGTCCTCAAATTTGCCGATAACTTCACTTGCATCAGATTGGTGGGATAACATTGACCCATTCATGAATTGGGCCTTCTAGGCCTGGTGTTCAAATCACAGAACTGCCAAAAACAATCCTTGTGGAAGAAGCCAACTGTCCTACTTATTTTCTTTATCAGTGAAAGTCCTGGGTCTCAGGAATGATGCATAATACATACGCAAATGTATGTCCTGTGTAATAGGATGTAAAAAATATTATATGTGTAATCATACTCACTAAAATACATAATATATAAATATAACACAAAATAAAATGAATAAATACACTAATTGAAATATGCAGTAAACATGTGTATGTAAATATAAATCATGTATTTAAAATGTATACAAGTGGTAGGACTTGAAGTCAGGCCCTGGGAGCCAGTCATTCTTGTCTTCCAGCATGGTGAGTTTCCCCTTACCCCACTATGCTGCAGATTTACCTAACCCTGAGTTCAAATCCCAGGCCTGGCAGAAAAAAAATGGCATGAATTCCAAACCAAGGAGCCTCAAAAATTTAAAAATATTTTAAATGTATGTATGTATTTTGTATGTATTTTTATTTATCAAAGACAGGGCTTGAACTCAGGTCGCGTGAACTCTGCCTCAGCTTCGATCACTCTAGGCTATGTTGCAGCCATTGGACCCACAGCCAAACCTGGATTCTGGGCCCAAAGGCTGACAGGAAAAAATAAAATAAAACAAAACAGGTAAAAAAAAAAAAACAAAAACCCAGCAACTTCCAAATAGCTGCTGGTTTTACATTTGTTTTCTTTGCAAGGTGACCTTCCTGGGTTTGGTTGACATGAAAAGTGCTGGTAACCTGGCATTGCTGAAGGCTGGTGGGATTCCAGGGAAGCCATTGGCCAACAGGACAAAATAGGCCCTGGGTTTGAAGCCCGGTCCTGACCTTTACCAATGGTGGGAGATCCTAAGAGTCTTGTTCCTATTCATAGGAATACCAATGAAAGGTTATGAATGTCAAGGTTGAATTAGTTGTTACTGAATGATACTATTATAAAATTAGAGTGATTTTAGGAGGCTGGTGGATATTACTGAATATTTTTGACACATTAAAAGAATACTTTTAATTACATGGACACAATAATTCCAGGACAGTGGTTTATTTAATTAATAATTCATTAAGGATGAAAACAATATTAATTACATGGAGGCATAATAAATACCCAAGAATTGGTAGGAATGTAGCATATATAACTGAATATTGTATAGACATTTCTGGCATTCTATAAAGATCTATATTTTTGGTGTACTACCATCTGCATGTCAATCTGTTCTCATTTTCTCAACCCCTGGAGCTCCATCTCAGGTGCTGGGAACTAATTGTCAGCTCAATATTCACCAGGTTGGTGTGCTGACAGTCACCCATTTATGCATTGAGCCTTGTAGGCTGTAAGTTCAGATGCCAGCACTCCCAAAAATTGAATCGTGGAGTAAGAAGCCTATGGTGACACATGTTTTCCTTTGCTGTGAAAGTCCTGAGTATCAGGTATGAAGTTTCATACATAGGAATATCTATAACCTCTGTAATAAATGTAATAAATATTCCATGTGTAATAACAGTCAATAAAATAAATGGTAAATAGGTGAATAAAACAAAAATAAAATGAATAACTACACTAGGCACAATATGGAGTCAAAATATGGGGCTCCATCTCAGGGCCTGGGAACTGCCTAGGAGCTGAATTGGCTAGAGGCTGCTGGGCTGAAAATTACCCATTCATGAATTTCTAAGCCCTGAGTTTAGATCCCAGCACTGCCAAAAATGTATTCTTGGAGTGAGAAGCCGAACATGACACATTTTTTTTTTCTTCAAAAGTCCTCGGTGTCAGGTAGGATGTATAATTCGGATGCAAATCTATATGCTATGTAATAGGATGTCATAAATGTAATAAATGTCATAGGTGGAATAATTGTCACTACCATAAATGATGAAGGGTTGAATTAGTGAATCATTCTAGATAAAATGAGACACAATAATTATAGGATGTGTATTAAGTTTTATTAATATTTTATTAATCACTAACAGAATAAAAATTGCATGGAGTCATTTAGTAATTGGTAGTGACACATGATGTATATTTAATTATATATAGACATCTGTCTTATTCTATAAAGTATGTAAATATATGTATGTATATATGTACATATATGATAAATAATAACAGGATATTGAGTAATTATAATTGATGCTTTATTAATTGTTCAACTGGCACACATCATTAAGTGGAGACATAATTTAATATCTAATAATTGGAAGTAATATCTATGTTAATAATATAGGGATGTCTCTTTTTGTGTACATAATATTTATATACAGCATTGTCTACCTACTTATACCTCATTCAGTCATGGGGCTCGATGATTGAGTGCTTCCCTAGTAAGCAGGAAGCCCTGGGTTGAATTCCTCAGTGCCATATAAACAGAAAACCCAGAAGTTCTGCTGTCATTCAATCAATTGAGTGCTAGCCTGGAGCACAAACACTTAAGGACGGTGTCTAAGCCCTTACTCAAAGCCCAGGACTGCTGCCAAAAAAGGTAGAATGTTCTAACTGCAACTATAGAAGGCTAGGACTGCAAATATCTCATCACAGAGCAAGCTAGGAGTCTGGTGCTGACAGCTGCCACTTAACCTGACAGCCAGATGTAAACTGCTGCAACCCAGCTCCAAGAAACCAGACACTGCTGGTTTACCCCCATCATCCTGGCTGCTTGGGGGCTTTAAAACCCAGCCCTTTCAGGAAGTCTGTGAGAATCCTGGAAATGTGGCTCGAAGAGGTAGATTTCTAGCTTTGAGCAAATGTTATTAGAACAGTATCCCTATGCATAGAGTACAACTCCCATGTATAACCCCCCAAAAACCAGCCCAATAAACCATTAGATGTGAACTTGTGTGGCTTATAAAATGTTCCTCAAAGAAGGGTGATAATGATGAAAGCACCCTAATTCTAATGACAGCTTGTGGAATAGAGTTATGTGCTGAGTCCTTCACAGGGTTCAGTGTGCTGAGTCTATCACATGATGCTGTGGGCTGAGTCCTTCAAAGAGTGCTATGTGCTGTGTCCTTCATAGGGTGCATTCTTTCATCTGGTTCTTGTAAGAGCTCCACAACTGAGATGATTATGAAGACACGAATATTGAGGCCCAGATATGTCCCCTGGCAGGGACAAAATTATGTATTACTAAAGTGTCAGTGAGTTGTCTCCTGCAGACAATTGTTTTGTTTATCCTCAGTCATGAATCTTGAACTCAGGGCAGAGGTGCTGACCCTTACCTCTTGTGCTCATGGCCAGCACTCTACCATGTGGAGCCAAGGACCCCCTTGCAACAGAGTGCCATGATCTAGGGGTCTATAGCTGAGGACAATCCTTCTGCCTTCTCAGGAAGCTGAGATCTGAGGACCTGGGTTCCAAACTATTCCGGACACAAAAGGTCCCATGATACTATTATCTCCAATTCACCACTAAGAAACCTGAAGTGGAAGCTGGGTGCTTGTGGCTCATGCCTGTCATCCTAGCTACTCAAGAGGATGAGATCTGAAGATCATGGGCAGGAAAGTCCTTGAGACATTTAGCTCCAATGAACCACCAGAAAACCTGAAGTGGCCCTGTGCCTCAAGTGGTAGGGCAAACAAATTTAGCTGAAGAACCCAGGCCTAGACTTCAACTCCTACAACTGACAACAACAACAACAAAAAGACATAAACAAACTAACAAACCTGAAGTAGAGGGCTAGAAATGTGCCTTAGGGGTAGAGATCTTTGCATGTATGAAACCCTGGTCTTGATTTCTCAGTACCACATTACCAGAAAAAAGCCTGAAGTACCTCTGTGGCTCAAGTGGGAGAGGGCTATCCTTGTACAAGAGAAACTAAGTACAGTGCTCAAGTCCTGAGTCCAAGCTCCAGGACTAGTGTATGTACACACACACACACACACACACACACACACACACACACACACACACACACACACACACACACACACACACCACACACACAGAGAGAAAGGAGAAGTGAAGCTGTGACACAAAATGATAAAGCACTAGTCTTCTGCTCTGATCTCATGGACAGCATCCATGCCCTGTGTTCACAATCAAACCTAGACACCTAGGGCGCAACTAGGAGAGGTCAAAGTTTTCAAAACCTCATGAGCTTCACCAGCCCCATATGACAGGAAGTATTGTGATATCTGACATGTGCTTGCATTTCTCAAGCTTCAGGAATCCTAGGAGAGGCATCAAAGGCCCATCCTCATCTGCAATGAAACATTTCATTAGCTTCCGTGCCCTAGTTGAGTTCCTGAATGATTCCTGAATTACATTTAGCACTGTATATGAACACCAGAACATAGCCTCACAAAGGCAGAATAAGTGCAGGGAACTTGGCCTGCCATGGAAGGTGGCACAAAAAAGGATTCCTGTCAAAACAGAGCACTGGGGAGAGAGAGAGCTTGGGGTACAAAGAGGCCTTTTTCTCCTGACCTTCAGAGCTTGCTCAGACTCATCCTCACTAATTGACCCAGATGGAGTTGTTTGTTATATAGCTGTACAGGAGTGAGGCCTTTAGTGTGCCTGTTCAGACAATATGAAAGACTTCTTCCAGCAGGCCTGAGGAGGAGAGAAACCCTCAGGTTACAGTAGGAACAGTGATGGGAGCCCCAGAACAAACACTGTCATGAAAGCCATCTCTATGCTATGAAATCATTGTATTGAGAACAAATTTCCTAGCTTGATACCATTCATAATAGCTACTCTGGAGATTCACATATATATGGAATGCATATATGGAATACATCCATACATACACAAAGGCATGGAGGTACAGGCTCTTTTGGTGGGAAAGTCCTGAGGTTGAACTATGAGCCTAGAGGTTGTCCCTGAGGTCATTTTGCTCCAGGGTAGCTCATTACCCTTGAATCACAGTCCCACTTCTGGGTTGTTTTTTTTTTTTGTGTGTGTGTGTGTGTGTGATCTCTTAGAAATAAGCATGTTAAGGACTTTCCTACCTGGGCTAGATTCAAACTGAGAATCTCTACATCTCATCCATCTGAGGAGCTGGGATTATAATCAGCAGACACTGGCACCTGCCTTTCTTTTCTTCATTTTTTAATCTGGACAATCTGACTTCTTCACCGGGTCATTCCCATGGTTTGAATTTATAAGCAAACTACCCAATGTTCTTTATATCTGCTTTCTCTGAGAAGGATTTTCTTTCCTCATCTTCCCCTCTGGTCACAGGTTAGAAGCCAAAAATGAGAAATGAGTGTCATAGGATTTGGAAGCTAAGGTCCACAGTTCATGTTAGCTCTGTCACTTAGCTTTGAGTTGCAGTAAATTTACTGTCTCCGGATTAGAGGACCAAAGGCTGGAGTGATCCACACACTGTCTTCATTGGTCCTTTTGTCTATAAAATGATCTAATATTTATGAATGTTATGTGTCTCCAAACTTAAGTATCTAGAACACACTAGAAGCATCTTCATGTTTCTGATTTTTTCTAGTACCCTCGAGATTTAGAATAATGTTTTGTGTTGAGCAACTCCTCGATGAATCCCTGAGGAAAGCCGCTTGAAGCCTCCTCAGGAGATTGCCATCAAAAGCCAACCCAAGCAGAAAAGTCTGTGAGGCTCTTATCTCAAATACACCACCAGAAAACCAGAAGTGGAGCAGTGGCTCAGAGGGTAGAGCTCCAGTATTTAGAGAGCCGATTAAGAGATACAGGACAGACCAGGAAAGCCTGTGTGGCCCTTATATCCAATTAATAACCAGATGGCTGGACATGGAGCTGTGGTGGTGGTGGTGGAGCCTCAGCCTTGAGCAAAACATCTGAGGAACATATGGGACCCTGACTTTAGGCACTGGGATGGCCACAAAAATTTGAAAAGTGAAGGCCATGTTATGTATCAATGCTCTACTAACTTATGTGTGTATATTACCCCCCAGAGTGCAAACAGACCATAAGCAATGCCTCTGCTTTTATTTACTGATTTATTTTTCAGATATGTTTGTTGCACATACCACATCATTCTCTTCATTTCAGGCCCATTGCTTTTCTCTTTTAGAGTTCCAGGTCTGTGTCCATATATGATGCAAACTTAAACGCTCAGCAGCCTTTATTTACATTTTATTATGAGACCAAGGCCAGTAGAGTCACAAATCAGGTAGGGGAAGAGAAGGTTCAGTTTCATGGAAATAACCAGTATTCAGAAAATTAAACTTGGAAATGTAAGATGGTAGCATAATTATGTAAAAAGTACCACTAAGAAAAAGATGAGGGGGCTGGGAATGTGGATTACTGAGAGAGTGCTTGCCTAGCATGCAAGAAGCCCTGGGTTTGATTCCTCAGAAGCACATACACAGAAAAAGCCAGAATTCATGCTGTGACTCAAGTAGCAGAGTGGTAGAGACAATACCCCAACCTTGAGTTCAACCCAAGAACTGGCAAAGAGATAGGTGGGTAAGTATGTAGGTGGATGGAATAGATAGATAGATAGATAGATAGATAGATAGATAGATAGATAGATAGATAGATAGATAGATAGATAGATAGATAGATAGATAGATAGATAGATAGATAGATAAAAATAGATAGATAGATAGATAGATAGATAGATAGATAGATAGATAGATAGATAGATAGATAGATAGATAGATAGATAGATAGATGACAGATTAATGCGGTCTTGGACATCAGGAGGAAAGAAGGGAAAAATTCCCAGTTATGAGGCCTTCTGCAATGTGCCAGGACACCAGAATCGCCTTCACACAACCACAGAGCAGGAAGACTGTCTCTGTCCCACTTCTCAGGCAGCTGAAGGCACCAAAGCCAAGAAGGCAGAGCCAGGTTCTAACCCAAGTGCTCAGACACAGTAGAGAAAGGACCCTGCATCTCCTTCGACTGGGGATTTGCATTAATTATGTGGAGAAGGAAGGAAGGAAAATGGACTGGCAGAAGTAGAAGGGCCTTCAAATCTGACAGATGGAGAGTCAAAAACCCACTCCCTAAGATCAGAGAGCAGTGTTTTTCTATACTTTTTTTTATTGTGAAAATACTGTACAGAGGGGTTACAATTACATGGGCCAGATAATGAATACATTTCTTCTCTAGCATTGTAGCCTCCTCCTTTGTTTTCCCTTCCTATCCCATCCTCCCCCGCCCCCCCAACCCTCCTCTTGTCCCCCTGCCTAAGTTGTAAAGTTCATTTTCGACATAACGACTTGTACGTCTCATTGTTGCAATGTATCCTCCTGTATTCCTATTTAAACGATTTGTTTTTCCCTTCCCCTCCACAAATTATAATAACATCAAACACAGTGAAAGCAGTGGTTATACGGTGGGCGAGGGACATACAAAGCAACAAAGAAATCCTCCCCTCTCCCCCATTAAACTGACTCTCTATTTTTTTTATCTGTTTTTATTGTGAGAATACAGTACAGAGGAGTTACAATTACATGGACAAGTTAATGAGTACCTTTCTGATCAAGCATTGTTGCCTCCTCTTTGTTTCCCCTTCCCATCCCTTCCTATACTCACCCTTCCACCTACCCAATCCTACCCCCACGCCCCCCAAAGATGTAAAATTCATTTTTGGACATAATGACTTGTACATCTCATTATTGGAATGGGTCCACTTGTATCCCTAGTTGAATGATTTGTTTTTGCCCTTCCCCTCCACAAATTATACCTACATCAAATACAGTGAAAGCATGGCTTATACCGTGGAGGAGGGACATACAAAGCAACATAGAAATCATCTTGGAAGTGGCGCTGTAGCTCAGGTGGTAGAGCGCTCGCCTTGAGCTGAAGAGCTAAGGGACAACGCCCAGGCCCAGAGTTCAAGCCCCAAGACCGACAAAAAAAAAAAGAAAAGAAAAGAAATCATCTTATAAATATGTTAGAAACAATTGCATGAAAAGAAAATAAAACAAAAAAATTGAATACTTATCTTGGGGTTCATTCCCCCAACATCAAATTATCTGACCTTTACTGCTTAACTGGGACATATACTAGATATTGCAAAAAAGGGAAACCATGGAACCTATGTTTCTTTGGGCCTGGCTTACTTCACTTAATATAATTTTTTCCAAGTCTATTGTTAACAAAGATAGCCTGAGGCTCCCTTCACCTGAAGGAGAAAAGTTAATTAGTCATTGTTTAAAGAGGCTGAGAAAAGCCTGACCCTGGTGTAACTCTAACAAATGTTTCAGGATTCCCCTCATTGCTGGCATTCCTGGAATGAATGAAGTGGTTTTGTAGCACAATTCCCTGTTAAGTGTGTACATTCTGCCTCCTAATCCTGCAGGCCTGGGTCTCTTCTCCTAGCCTGGATTTTGAAACTGTTTCCTGTCCTTCAAATACAGTGTTACACTGGAATTCTTCCTGCTAACAGAGCTAGGACTCAGATCCGGAGAACGTCATTTGAACACAGGATTGGTACATAATGTTTCTTTCTTGCTTCTATAGCTTAAGAAGTCTAAGAACATCTGACTTTTCAGAAGTGGAAGTCAGAGTCCCATAGACTTTCCGTCCCTGGTTGGTTTCACCCTGTGACCCTCAGACCTCAGTCTCCTGAGCTAGGGTGACAGGCATGAGCTACTGGTGCTCTGCTAGGTTCAGAACTGTAATGTCATTGACAATACAAGTCAACTGCTCATCACAATAGGCTTGGGGAGTATAATAACCCTTTCAACATTGGATCTTTCAGAACCCTGTAGGACACAAGGTTATAATGCTAGAGTCTGAGAGGCTGGGCATCTTGATCTGCTACACTTGAACCTTGAGCTCTGACTCCAATTCTGGTGTACATCAGCATTCATTTTCCAGAGAATGTTCTCCTATTTAGAAAATAGAAAAAAAGTACTTTAACCCTATTTTTTTCCAGTTGTGTGTCTTGAACTCAAACCTGAGCACTGTCCCTGAGCCTTTCATCTCAAGGGTTACACTCTACCACTTGAGCCACAACACCACATAGGGTCTTTTGGTGGTTCATTGAAGGTAAGAATCTTAGAGGTTTTCCTTGACTAGGCTGTCTTTGAACTGTGGTCTTCAGATCTCAGCCTCCTGAGAAGCTAGTGTTCCAGTTGTGAGCCACTGGCATCTGGCCTATTGTTTTTGACAGTTATGGGGCTTTATCTTAGGGCCTAGGTACTGTATCTAGCTTCTCTTTCTCAAGGTTAGCGCTCTACCACTTTAGCCACTCCATAGCTTCTGGCTTTTTCTTTGTATGTGGCACTGAGGATTCAACTCTGGCATTCATGCATGCTGAGCAAGTTCTCTACCACTAAGCCACATTTCTAGCCCCACCCTTACAATTTTATCCCTCAGCTTGCCTGTCCTCAAGAAAAGGCTTCTGAGTATAAATCATTTAAAGAAATCCCTATAGAAAGGTGTCCAAAGATACAGAAGACAAAGCTTATATTTGGGAGGGACTCTAAACATGTGGAAACTATGACAAATGCTTCCATTTAATTATGTATCATGTTTCAAGACTTAAAAAGTTTAATAAAAATGAGTCAATGTCCTATATTATTGTGTATTATTTTATAATAGATGTGCAACATGTATTAAATATTATGTGTACAATAATACCAAATTGGGGCTGGGAAAGTGGCTCAGTGGTAGAGCGCTTGCCTTGAATGCACAATGTCCTGGGTTCGATTCCTCAGCACCACATAAGCAGAAAAAAATCCGGAAGTGGTGCTGTGGCTCAAGTGGTAGAGTGCTAGCCTTGAGCTGAAGAGCTGAAGGACAGCGCCCAGGTCCAGAGTTCAGGCCCACAACCGGACCCCCCCCCCAAAAAATAATAATTCTAAATACAATAGACAATAAATAAATGAGTCAAGTAAAAACTAAAATAAATGAATCAAGTAAAAACTAAAATAAATACAAAATCAATAATACAAATCATAATATGTTATAAACATATATACGTAAATATATCATATATTACACATATATAGAAATATTTTTCCATTGCAGGACCTTCATTCAGACCCTGGTAACTCTAACCTGAACTACTTTTCCTCAAGGACAGTGAGTTTGCTTTCACCCAAGGTGCAAAAATGTTACCTGGATGATGAGATCAAATCCCAGCACTGAAGGGAATTCTGGCCCCAGTTCCAAAACAGAGACTTATTTTTTTTAATGGAAGCAGTTATGTTTATTCAGTTCCATACTGAACATTAAAATAAAAGCAGTGTAAAATTTTGTACATCTATTCAGATGTCTTTCTCTTACCCCCTAACTGCTTCTCTGAGCACTACTTTTTTTCATTTTTTATTGTAAAAATGTTGTATAAAGGGGTTATAATTAAATGAGCAAGGTAATGAGTATAGTTCCTTTTGAGCATTGTTGTCTCCTGTTTTCCACCTACCATCCCTTTCCTCCCATCTCCACATCTATTCCCCCTGCTGAACTCAGTGAGTTAATTTTTTATTGTTGGCTTTACACCGGGTTTGAACTCAAGAAGTGGCAAATCTGAACTTTCCCGCACACTGCTACAGATTTACCAAGACCCTGAATTCAAATCCCAGGTTAGAAAACAAAACTGGCAGAAATTCCCAACCAGGGATTTTTATTTCTTTTTTAATTTAGTTAAATAATGAATTAATTTTTAATTTATTCTTTATTTTGCCAACAAGGGGCTTGAATTCAGGTAGTGGCAACTCTGCCTCAGTTTCAATCTCCCTAGGCTGGAGTGCAGCCTCTGGACCCATAGCCAATCCTGGGATCCTAGGCCCACAGGGCTTGCAGGAAGAAAAAAAGTAGTATAGAACAACACGTAGTGAACTGCAGAAGGCTGGGGGGTTTTACGTTTTATTCTTTGCAGTGACCATCCTGGGTCTGGATGACACAGTTACAAAGTGGACCTGACCTACCATTGCTGAAGTTGGTGGGCTATCAGGGAAACCATAGGCCAACCTGTAAACGTAGGCCCTGGGTTTAAATCCTGGTCCTACCAATGTCAGGAGATAACGAGAGACTCGTTCCAATGCATAGGAATACCAATTGAAAGAGTAGGTCATGTTTTGTTATAGTCTAAAATTGGATGCAATAATCCTAGGAAGCTGATTGATCCTAATTAATAGATTATTAACTATGAAAAGAATAATATTCCTTCAATGGTGGGATAATACATGCCTAATAGTTGGTAGGAACGTAGTAGGTGTCATTCAATCATAGATAGACGGTTCTGGTGCTCTTTACCCATATATATTTATTTGTGTACCACCCTCTGCATATCCATGTATCACTGTTTTGGCCAAAGCTGGGGTTGGATGTCAGCACCTGGGAACCACCCGACAGCTTCATTGTCTAGAGGCTGCCATGCTCACACTCATCCATTCATGAATTGGGCCTGCTAGGCACTGAATTCAGATCCCAGCACTGCCAAAAATTTAATCTTGGAATAAGAAGCCGAGTGTGACACATGTTTTCCTTTTCTAGGAGAGTTCTGGGTGTCAGGCATGATGGAGAACATATCTACAAATCTGGATGCTATGTGATAGGATGTAAACAATGTAATAAATGGTAGAGGTGTCATCAGATTCAATAAAATAAATGGTAAATAAATGAATAAAACAAGAAATAAAATGAATAACCACACCAAACACGATATGGAGTGAATATCTGTATGGAAGTATAAATCCTATCTTTAAAATGGATATAAGGAGTATGTTTTCCAGGCCGGAGGCTTGAATTCTGGCCTAGGGAACAGGCCTGAATTTCTTGTCTTCAAGAATGGTCAGATTCCCTTCCCTCATAGTGCTGCATATTTACCCGGACCTTGGTTCAAATCCCAGGCCTGGCAGAAAAAATTGCACGAATTCTGAACCAGGGAGCTAAATAATTTTTTTAATTGTGGCTATTGGGGAAGCCATAGTCCCGCATGGCAACATAGCCCTACAGTTCGAATCCCAGTCATGTCACTTCTGGATGGTGGGGGATCCTAAGAGACTCGTTCCCATCCACAGGAATAACTATGGAATGTTATCAATGTTCACGGTTGAATAAGTTGCTCATGAATGATACTCATATAAAATTAGACATCATGATATCAGTTGGCTGATTTTATTTAATTATCTTATGAAGTATTAAAAATACTAATTCTCACAGGAATGCAATAATTTCAGGACACTAATTCACTTAATAGTTTATTAAGGATGAAAATAATAACATTAATTACATGGAGGCATAATAAATACCCAAGAATTGGTAGGAATATAGTCTCTATAACTGAATAATGTATAGACATCTCTGGCACTCTATAAACATATTTATTTATTAGTGTACTGCAATCTGAATGTCAATCTGTTCATATTTTGTCAAACCCTGGGGCTCTATTTCAGGTCCTGGGAACTGCCTGTCAGCTAAATTTGTCCCAGGATGGCATGCTGACCCTCACCCATTCATGAATTTGGCCCTATAGGCCATAAGTTCAAACAATGAATCATGGAGTAAGAAGCTGATGGTGACACATGTTGTCCTTTCCTGTGAAAGTCCTTGCTGTCAGGTATAACTGTAATACATATGCAGACCTACATCCTATGTAATCAATGTAATCAATGTTCTATGTGCTATAATAATCAATAAAATAAACAGTCACTACATGAATGAAACAAAACATAAAATGAATACACTGAATGCAATATGGAGTCAACATATGTGTGTAAATATATATATCATATATTTAAAGTGTATATGAATAGGATGTTATCTACTGCTGGGGATCGTTTCAGATCTAAGGAGCACACATGAATTTCTTGACATCAAGGAAGCGAGCTTCCCATACCCACACAGTGCAACAGAGTTATGCAGACCAAGAGTTCCAATCCTAGTTCTGGCAGAAAAAATTGGCACCTTTATACTATGTGACTCCCAATTCTTAGGTATTTCATTATGCCTACATTCAAGGATGTGATTGTTTAAATGCTTCATAAAGTATTGATTGAAATCAATCAGTATCCTATAATAAAATTGTGTATAATTTTATCCTAGAATCATTCAAGAACTGCCTATTCAGTCATAACATACATCACATTCCACTGGTATTCATATACATAGAAATGAGATTCTATGGCTCTCCTGCCATTTGGTGGTGGCAGGACCAAGATTCCAACTGTGGGCTCCTGCTCCCACCACTTAAACCTGAGGATAGGGTACTCACTGGTATGTCCAAGAACAGCAAGATCAATGATTAGGCAGGCACCAGTGGCTCTCACCAGTCCTCCTTGATATTTATAAGGCTGTGATAGGAGGATCATGGTATAATTCACCCTAGGCAGGAAAGTCCTTAAGACCGCTGTCCAACTTCAGTGCCAACAAAGCCAGAAGTAGAGCTGTGTGGCTCCAGTGGTAGAGGGCTGGCCTTGAGCAAAAGAAGCTCAAGGAATGTGCCCAGATCCTGAGTTCAAGGTCCAGGACTGGCAACAAACAGTTAATACAACAATCTGTGCAGCCATCCGTCTAAAGCAGGTCACCCTCTTGTACCCAACTAAATTGGACCGAGTTCCCTGGGAAAGGAACTTGGGAAGGCTCTGTCAGCTTGACTCCACCCATGCTGCTTGCATCACAGAATTCCGGCCACACCCCCATTCTTTCATGGATCTTTCTGATCAATGCGATACAAGAATCATAGCCATGCCCACATTCCATGCTGCCCACCACCAGGATTCCCTCAGTTGGTTGACACTACCACCAGGAGTTGAGGAAGGTAGAGGGGAGCAGGAGATTCGAGGAGACTTTGGATTAGAATAGGAAATTGATATCCTAGTCAGTGAGTGGGAGAATAGAGGATTTCCCAGAGCCTGGGAATGTGGCCATCCCATCTTTCCAGTTCTCAGATGTCTGAAAAAAGACTCCATGAGAGAACTGCGGACAAGAAACTACTGCCAGAACACCAGTGGAAGAATCCTCCCATCAGACCTGCAACAATCAAGAAAACAAAGAACACGAAAAAGGGAGGGATCCCCAAGACAAACACCACTGGGGAGCGTGATTCAATGGAGGGTCTGGCCAAAGCTGATCCTGATTGTGGGCCTCCCTTGCCTTTTGACACAGTCACAGACACCAGGGTCCAGTGTGTCAATATTCCCGATACCACCAAGGATCTGCAGAGGTGCTAGTGACACGTGATGCCCACCCTGGACTGCAGCAAAAGAAACCAGGCACTCTGTGCCAAGATCCAACCACTGAAGCAGGAAAAGACAGACCTGTGGGATTGACTGGAGAAAGAGAGGGAGAAGATAGCTCAGGTGCATGAAGCACCAAAATCAGAGCTAGAGATCCACAAGCCACCCATACAGAGTTTGGTTTCAGCAGAAAGCAATTTACAATCTGCACCAGCCCAAGTCAAGCATGCAGCCAATAGCAGAGAAATGGAGAGAGAAGCTCTCACCAGCTGCCTGCAGGTCGCAAAGTGGCACATGGCAAAGTTGGAAATGGCGGCTTCTGTGGTCACTACTGCACAGAAGGAGATAGAAATGTGCTTCAAACAGCTGAAAGATGTGACACTTCAGTTCTAGGAAAAGACTAAAAGTTTCAACGACCTGGAGCAAGTGAACACAGAGTTCCAGGAGAAGCTGGAAGTGTTCTGGACAGAGAAGAGTAACAGGAAGAACATAATTTGCAAATTCCAACAAGTGCTGGCGAGGCATGTGTACTGAACGGACTATTGGACAACATGAGCTGGATGATGACCTCCGCAATTCTGAAGAGAGACACCATCACAGAGGATCTGAGCATTGAGAGGTCTGCATGGAAGGAGGAGGTTCAGTGGCTCACCGACCAGGTAAACCAACTGACAGAGGAGAAGGAGCGAAGGATGAAGCAGGTGCTGGACATAGAGAATGAGCTGGGGGAACTGAGAAGGAAGCGGCAGAACCATCTCAAGCCAAGCAGCAGTGGCTGGCCCAGGCCTACCACACGCAGGTGGAGTTGAAAAACCTGTAGGAACAACTTCACATCCAGGTCAAGGAAAACCAGAGGCTCTGTCTCCAGAATGCAGAGCACCAGGAGCAACTACGGAGACTAGAGGAGAAGGTCAAGGATCTGCAGGAGATCCCCGAGATCCCACGATGTGCATGTGTGTGCAACCCATAGCAAGAGGAACAGCTGGCTCTTCTGTGGGATGCTCTCCACAGCGTGAGCAGTGAGAAGGAGGAGCTCACTAGCATCCTGGACTCATATCAGCAGGTGAAGAAACATCTGTTGGAACAGCTAGACTACCCAGAGGAGAAGATAGAGGAATGGAAAGAGTTGGCTGAGCGAGAGAGCCAAGTGGTTTGGGAGATGCAGGAGCGGCAGGAGCAGTCTCTGGACAACCTACAGGAGCTCAGAGCCACCTGTGAGCAGCACATTGCCTCCAAGATGTGGCTGAATTGTGAGAAGGAGGTCCTGCAATAGCACCTGCAGAGGCAGACCCATCTGCTTGTGCAGCTGAAGCAAGTGCAGGGCCCAACCAACTGGGGGGACCAGATGGTGCCCCGAAAGTGGCAGGACACTCTCAAGTGCCTGAAAGTGACCAGACCACAAGAGGAGCACCTGCAGGCCCAACTGAGCTTCCTGGCTTTCCCTGTGGAGGGGAAGGTGTGAGCCCTGGAGAAGCAAAATGTGAGGAGGTGACTCCTCCCAATGTAACCATCGCAGAGTTTGGAGACATGCCCCAGACCTAGAGTGACATGGCTCTGCAAGCACTCTCAAAGGCTGAGATCTACAGGCAGAAACTCCTGATGCAGTAGCGGCGACACTGGTGTAGGTGCCCGGCCAACCAGGCAGCTCAGTGCCAGACAGAGCTGGAGCCACAGGACCCCCACCCCGTAAGCTTCCACCACAGCAAGGGTGGGGATAGGATGTGGCACACGTGGGCATCTGAGAAGAAAATCTTCTTTGTTTATAACCTGCATGATGAGGTGGACATCCATAGTTCAGCGGATGAACTCCACCATACATGCAGATAGCTGTTGGCACACATTTGCATCATAGCAGAGTCCATCGTGGCGTGTAAAGAGCAGATGTTTGTCCTGGTTGAGCTGTGTCAGGAGAAAGCTAAGCACGTTTGCCAGCTCTCCTAGGAGAAGATGGAGAAAAAGAGAGAGCTGTGGGAGCTGCTGTTGCTCCTCACAGGGGAAGGCATGGACAGCATGCTCCAGATGCCAGCACAGGCTGAGCCCCCGACACCACCGCCACTTCAGAAGTCTCAGGCTCTGGAATGGGCTAAAGGAGGGAAGAGCAGAAAGGTTTTGAAGAATTGCAACTTCAATACAGCTTGGAAACTGTCAAAGGAGAGGTCAGGGTTCCTGACCACTTAGAGAACTCCGCCATGGAGACCCCCGTTGCTTTAGGAGCCCTTGTCTTCTTTGCTCAGTCATATTTTCACCCGAGGAGGGTCCTAGAAGAGCCCAGTGGGGAGGTAAAGGCACTGGGGGTAAGATAGGAGGTGAGTATTTCAGAGGAATACACCCCCTCCGACACACATACACCTGTCCTGTCCTCCCCCCACCCCAGCTTTTAACAGTTCTCACAGGATGATCACATTTCCCAGTTCTGCCAGCTCTGCTAGTCCATCTGGTTTCCTCATTCTCCGCAATAATCCACAAAGTCACCTAGAAGCACCTAGGATGGAAGTAGGGAGGTCATCCATGTATATAGCATTTAGGACCCTATCAAATTCCCCAACAATGCCCCCAGTCCAGGTCAGACATCCCTCTGGAGGCACCATGACCCCCACCTTTGTTTTCTCTCCCAGCTCTGAGGAGCCACCTGTCTCGGGACTCCTTCACCCAGCGTCCTGGACTAGGGTTTTAGTGAATGGGGAGTCAAAGCTGGTTGCTCCCAAGGGGTAGGGTCTGGACCTGGAGAAAGGGCAAAGCAGTGTGGTTCTGCGTTATTAGAGCAATGTTCCCCTTGGGTGGGAGCCGTGGTTCTGACAAGCTCAAGCTTGTACATTTCCCAGATGAGGAACCAGCTAACTCAGGAGAGACACTGCTCTGAGTCTGTGAGTCTGTGTGTGTGTGAGAGAGAGAGAAAGAGAGAGAGAGAGAGAGAGAGAGAGAGAGAGAGAGAGAGAGAGAGAGAGAGAGAGAGAGAGAGAGAGAGAGAGAGAGAGAGAGAGAGAGAGAGAGATCACAGCCTGACTGTGCTCAGGTAAATGATCAGTTGGCAAATTTCTGTCACCGGTTTAGATTTCTGTGTGTGTGTGTGTGTGTGTGTGTGTGTGTGTGTGTGTGTGTGTGTGTGTGTGTGTGTGTGTGTGTGTGTGTGTGTGTGTGTGTGTGTGTGTGTGTGTATTGGGAGAGTAGGGAGATGAGAACAATAAAAATATATTTAAGTCACCATGTCTAAAAAGAGCAAAAGCATTTTATTTGTGTGTATGTTGTTCTTTTTTATGAATACCCAGTACAAGCCCAGCCACAATTTGTGTTTTCTCCTTCAAAGTTTCATGGCTCCTTTGGGGAAGTTTTCAGTAGATTTCCTTTCCATTTCTTTCCACCTCCCTCTTCTCCTTTTCCATAGCCCACTGTAGCTGCTGGGCCTGTGTGGGTCTCCCATAGGAGGCCTGTGTGAACCGCAGACCAGAGTGGACATCTGTCCTTCTGTCTTCAGCCAGAAGGCTCATGAGGCGAGTGTGACCACAGACGCACTCTTCCAGCCAGACACTCTGCTCTCCTGTGTATAGCTGGAACTAATTCAAGGGTTGGGAATGTGTCTGCCAAACATAATTATGGAATGAGATGGAGGGGGTAGGGCAGGGGCTGTGCAGCTAGGAGGGTCTGGGAAGTGGCGAACGGTGTGATATGGCAGATGGTTCACCACGACAGAGGATGAGAGGGGAACCTTACCCAGGGCATTAATGTTGTCCGTGGGCATTTGGGCAAGGTCTCCAGGCCCCATTGGTGGTGTGGATTCCCTTCTGTGTCAGTGCACTACTGAGCAGTCCTCCCTGGAGTCCTGTAGACTCAAATCTGTGTTCCGACTAGGCCATTTCCAGCTGGGAAGTGGTAGGCAAGTGTGTTCTCCCTGCTGGAGCCTACGCAGTATGAGTACATGGCACTTAGCTAGGACTCTCTGAATGCCAGTTTCTGTAGCCTGCTGAAGGGCTGTCTGGAAGGAAAAGCGCCCACTGATTTTGGAACCCTTTAAGTTTCATTGGGAAAAGTGAAATGCCACTTTTTCCAGGGTTTTTTTTTTCTTGAAGTTAGCAATTTCCACTAATACCTGGGATTATGGGTCAAATTAGACCGACCATTTCAGCTGCCAAACAATGATGTTCAAAGCAGCACAGGCAGAGTTCCCAAGCCAGATGCTCTTCTGCTATGAACGTTGTGCCCTGACTGCCTTTCTCCAGCAGCTACTGATTAGCCTCTGGCCCTCTCTAGGGTGACCACCACAGTCAAGGATATCGTGGGGAGAAGGGATTGTGGCCTCACCATCCCCAGCCTGCCAGCTCTGAGCAGAGATGATTCCCAGCACCTGTACTGGACTCTGGGAGGTTCAGAGACCCGGGATGCCTCAAGGATCCTTTCTCTGCAACATGAAACTTGGGAGCCGGATATGGTGGACCATCCTGTCTGGCCCCAGGGGTGGAAAGGAGGCCCCTTGAGCCAGGCATTCAGCTCACGGCAAACTTGTTCACACCTGAGTGGGGAATTGAGTGCCACAAAGCTACTCAGCCGCTGGGCAGAGATCTTTGGGAAGACAGGCATCCAAGACGCCCCAGAATCCAGCGAGTACATCGTGGCTTACATCCTCGGAGTCAAAAAGTTAAGTGCAGTAGCACCAGAAAGGCGGGAAGAGGGAGTAGGGAGAAATGTGGGAGAGCTACATGAGGCTTTGCCCCCACACAAGATTCTTGCCAGAATTGGATGGGACTTCTTTGTAGTATTGTCGTAGATAGATGCTCATTTATTTATCCAACAGGGTTACAGTGTGCGCCATGCTCCGGGGGGTCATAGATGATGAAAATTTCCAGTGCTGGTTCCACAACACATGAAGAAAACTTGGTTTGAGCTGGATGCTGGTGCTTCATGCCTGTCATCCTAGCTACTTAGGAGGCTGAGATGGGAGGATTGAGGCTTAAATTCTGGGCAGGAAAGCCTGTAAGACTCTTATCTCCAACTAACTGCCAAAAAAAAAAAACGCCAGAAGTGGATGTGTGGCTCAATCCGTAGTCTGTTGGCCTTGAGTAAAAAGACTCAGGGGCAGCAACCAGGCTCCTAGTTCAAGGCACAGGAGACAGAGAAAGAAAGGAAAGAGTGAGAGAAGAGGGAAGGATGGTGGGAGAAAAAGAAGAAAGGAAGGAAGAAAGGAGTATATGAGCCTTGGTTTGGAGTCCTTGGATCAAGGGAGCCAACCATTCACAATCTCTGTGGGGGCAGTTTCAGAGCCTAAAGCCAGTATGTAGGACAAAGCCACTGACCCCTCAGCAACTTCATGACATCCAAGAGCTTTGTGGTCACCGACTGCAGAGGGAAGCACCCTCATGTAGACCCTAGGGCTCAGGGTGTGTCACTAGGTTTTGAACATCCCTAGCCCCAACAAGTTTATTTTCTGGTCCAAGAGCTAGGGAGGTTTTGGGGTGAGGGAGTGTCAAGCAGGGGGTGGGGCAAGGTACAAGCAGGAAGATGAAGAGGGAGGACAATCCCAGGTCAAGTGTGTCAGGACATTAAAGCCATGACCTTGCCTGAAACCTAGACCATCATTGATAGAACATTCAACCCAGCCACATGGGTATTAAAAGTCCTGGCACCTTGGGTTCGCCATTGACCACCCGGCTGTCATCTGCTGCAGGATGCTTGGGAACTGGGACTTTCCCAAGCTCAATTTGAGGATGACCATGAGCAGCATGAGTCCTGGGTGACTCCATCTTGAGTTAGTGAGCATCTTCTGAGGTATGAGTTATGCAGCTGACCATGAAACCTACCTGGGAATGAACAGAAGAAGCAATTCCCAGGTGACTAGGAACATAAACAATCCTTGGTAAAACCACAGGCAGGCAGGTGCTGGAGGGCTTGGTGAACCAGCAGTCAGGCCACAGGTGGTGTTTGTTTAAGAAAGGAGCTCTGCAGTTTATCATGTATCCTCTTGAGACTCCCCTGTGGTGCAAGCCACAGTTTAAAGAACATTGGGACCCATGACCTAACCAACAGCTTGTTTCTGGTCCTTTCCCACTTTGTATTGTGCCAATCATACTATAGAGTTGTTTTATGATTTTTTCCCGTGGTTTATAGTGATATGTTACAAGAAATTATTATGTATGCAAAACCCTGCCTTCCCTAAAAAAGTGTATAAAAATTGTTGTAACCATTGGCTTGGTGACGGTCTTTGGTGGTCTTTTGGGTAAGGATTCCTGAATTAGGCTTTACAACACCCCCGGTGTTCATTCCTCCACCAGAGACAGAGGTAAGTGTGCCACTGGCACAGGACAGCCAGGGAATGAGGGCAGGAGTCGGGACCCATGTATCCCTGAGACTTCCTCTATGGGCCACTAGGACCCCTTGACTGCCATTCTCAGAGGCAGAGGTGGGTCGCTTTTCTGGCTCAGCCTTTAGTCTAGATGGCAGATCTGGGATGCAGAGAGGGCCAACTGAAGGTGGGGCAGGGTTGGGTAGAGGCTGGTGGGAAAACAAGAGGCCCTGGGCTCTGAGCAGGGTTGTTTCTTTGAGGATACTCACAACCCAGGATCATTGCTGGGATGGATCAGCCCTTTTCTCCTTCCTGAGAGAGAGGGACCTAGAGCCCTCCAATCTGCATCAATTGGCTGAGAAATCCTTTCATTCACACATCGTTTGGTTGGATAACTAGACCTCACATCACTGCC